>NC_057916.1:12257500-12392500 GCF_018873765.1 Telopea speciosissima
CGGCCAAAGTTGACGCCGACGAGTCAAGAGAAGAAGCCTGAGAGACCAAAGTTGATGGAGAACTATCAAGCAAGTAGAGACCACCAACCACTTTACCACTGCCAATCGTACGACCTGTTTCCAAGTCCTAGAAAATACAATGATTAGGGAATAAAGTTACTTTGCAGTTTAAATCACGTGTAAGACTACTAATAGAAAGCAAATTGGTAGAAAATTTGGGAACATGCAAGACAGATAAAGAGATAACGAAGGAGTGCACTTAATGGTGCCCTTCCCAGAAACAGTGGAGAGGGAACCTATTGATGTATATATTTACACTGCCCTTCCCTAACAATTCGAGCTTTTAGGTGAAACGGTAGCGAACATGGTATCAGAGTAGGGAGGTCATGTGTTTGATCGCTGGGAAGTGCATCAAAAGGTTTTTTTACCCGACATTTCTTCTCCCTAGGTGCCATGTGATCTTGGCTGCATGTGCGGGGGAGTGTTGATGTATACATTTACTCTGCCCTTCCCTAACAGTTTGAGCTTTTTGGTGAAACGATAGCGAACAAAACCATCAACCACACGAACTTGACTGTTATCTGACAAAGGAAAATATTGAAAGAATTGAGTGGGAGAGCCCGTCATGTGGTCAGTGGCACCTGAGTCAATTATCCAAGGAATGGATTCGACTGAGGCACAATGGCCACCAAAAGAAATACCTGAATGGGAAGGGGAAGATGGAGCAACGATCCTTGGCAGGGAAGTAACATAAGCTGCAAAAGGCGTTGGTGAAGAAGATGAGTCCTGCCTGGTCATCAGATGACGTATGGTCTGTAATTCCTCCTGGGAAAGAGATGGATCAGCAGCAATATCCTTAGATGCTGTGTAATGAGCCCTGGCCTAAAAAGGACGAGCCTGTCCATGATCGTTAGTATCAGTGGGACGCCCATGTAATTTCCATTACTTGTCTCTAGTGTGTCTTTCTTTGCCACAATAATCACACTTTATTGGAACTCTGTTGGATGTAGAACGATCACCTGTAGCGCGAGAAAGACCCCCACGGGAAGAACTTGGTGGACCAGAGTAAAGAGCTGATCGTTCCTGTGTAACTGGATGAACCATGGCATTGCGACGACTGTCTTGTGACTGCACCATGGCGTACGCCTGCTCAAGCGATGGAAAGGTATCACGATTCAGGACATGAGCCTTATCTGATCAAACTCTATGTTGAGACTAGCAAGAAAATCGAAGGCACGAAAACTATCTTCCCATTTTTTAAATGCAGTTGTATCTATATCACTGGTAGCTGTAAAGGACCCTAAAAATTCCAGCTTTTGCCCCATGCTACGGAGGGTTGAATAATACTGGGAAAGAGATATCTCCTGTTGTTTGGTCTCATGAATTTTCTTGCGGAGGTCATAACATTGGGCAGCATTACCTACTTGGGAATATGTATCTTTGGCTGTCTTCTATATCTTTGCAGCAGTGTCTAGAAGAAGATATCCCTTGGCTATGGTGGGATCCATGGAGTTGATGAGATAAGAAATTTACCAGGTAATTGGAGGTGACCCATTTATCTTGAGCAGCACTAGCAGTAGCCGGCAAAATAGAGTCCCCGCTGAGGTAGCCGGAATAGCCACGCGAACCAATTGCCAGATAACAAGTCCATGACCACATCAAATAATTGTTCCCATCGAGTTTAATGGAGCTAAGAGGGAACGAAGGAAAATCATGCTGACTGACTCCTCCTTGTCCAGAAGATGCAGTGGTCAAATCAGAGTCCATGGTTGCTGGTCAGGATAGGTTTCAACAAAGCATCAACACTTCTCAATGGATCCTAGAAAAAAAAATCAACAAATCCCAATGGAAGAAGGGATTTAGATCTTGAAAAGGGAAAAAGCCCTTGGTGGGAGAAAACTCACCACCAAGGGTGAAGGGAAAAAGACAACAAAGGGTGGAAGAACCACTAGAAAGAGGCGGTACTAGCAGTGGAGACTGGCGAAGGCGCTAGTGGTAGCGGCCGGCGGAACCGACGGTGGTGGTGGCTAGCGGCGGTGAAGGCAGTGGCGGTTGGTAGTACTGAACCAAGAGGAGAGAGAGACGGTTGTGGTGGCTTTTGGTGCATGTGGCGCAAAAAAAGAGGAAGGAGAGAGAGGCGGTAGAGATGCGTAGGGTTTCGTGATGGGAGACATTAGGGTTAGGATCCCGATGTGGATCCCAGCTTTGATACCATGTGGAAATAGTGAATAATGGCTTGTGACTTTATGTTCACGGCCCCTTTTTATTTATAGTGATCCAGAGAACATTCTAGAAGAGGTACAAGGACTGAAATACCCTTAGGACAAAAATATCCTTGAACCCATATTACAACAGGTCATATAGCTAATGTTATCAGTTTCTGGGAGGCATTCTGGCACCAGGATCTGTTTGAGTTACTTTACTTGGGCTGGGTGACTGGGTCATTTATGTTAGTTTTTTTCAACTTTGAGCTTTGAGTTTATTTATTTATTTATTTTATTTTGGTTACTTTTACATGCGTCAACTAAAAGAAAAGGGGGGGGGGGGAGAACATAGCTAATGGGTGTCAGGGGTTAGGGACTCGTGCTCAAACCTAGTACAAGTAGGTGAGTCCAAGTGTGAATAAGATTCATCTGACTATCATCTGTAGCGTGTATATACGTGTAATCTGAGCTTTTTGATCATTTGGTGAAATTTTCTTGAACTGCTGCTGCCTATCTTGGATGTGTGATGCTTCTTTGTGAGGAGTGATTCCTAGAAAGTAGAAAAGTTGCTAGAGTAATAGACTTAGGTTATTTCTTGCCTTGGCTTCTTCTCATTACTTCCCCCCCCCCCCCTGTTGTATGTACTCTTATGTACCCTTCTCTGGGCACCTGAAACCTACAAGCCATTTTTGTCTACTGTTAAGATCTCTGTGTCCTCTAAAGTTACACTAAAACCTAAACCAATAACCTGGTTCTACCCACGACCCACATTTGTTCTAAGTACCTTAAAAATTGCCCTTCCTATAAACTATAATGCCCTTCCTGTACAGAAACGCAAAACCACCCAATACTTTTTCTTTTAGATATTTGTGTAAATTCTACCCAGGTTTCATTGTATTGCTCAATTAATCTCCATTCACTATCAGAATCTGTATGGCTGTATGTGTACACCTCTAGCTTAAAATACCAAATTAATTCATTTAGATGCCAGTTTTGCTCTTCATCAAATTTTTCATTAAGTATCTGATCCTGTAGTCGCATGGGCTGTTTGCTAGGGAGTCCTACATCACTAATTTATTGTGATTGATTGATAACTAGGATTATTCAGTTATTATGAGCTGTGAATATCTAGTGGATTCCTTTAGTTGGACACATAGTTGTCACGGCGGCTAGGCGATTCAAGGCGATGGAGAGGGCCAAAATCAAGGTGACACTATGTAGGCGGCCAAGGCGACCAAGGCAACCAAGGCGCCTGGATGCCTAGGCATCGCCTTGACACTTGGACATGTGATCAGGTAGTGTGTTAAGCCAGACTGTAAAAGTTCTCATACACGTGTTGGACACTATAATTATCAAAACAAAATACCACACCTGAGCATAGTTGTCAAGGTGGTAAGGCGTTTGAGGGACTTCCTAAGTGCCTTGGCGATAGGGTGCCCGCAAGGCGTCGCCTTGGTGAACAGGACGTTCTAGTGTTCGTTTTTTTAGATGACCATTGTATTTGGCACAAATAGCATATTAAAAATTATATAATTCTACTTATATGCTAAATAAATATTAAGAATCATACCAATGGAAACATGTCTTAAACAGTAACTCATACAAATTAAAATGGCACCAAACGCTAAGCCAGTAACAAATATATACTAACAGACTAACAATAAACAGTCTAAGTGTCTTAACAGACTATAAAAAGCTGGAAAAAAATAAGAGTATAAAATGAGATGTGCCGGCAGTGCCGCTGTAAAGGAAGTGAAGCCAATTTTAGAAATCAGAATTGAACAATTTCAGTAGAACTGCGATTCTGACATTGTAATTGGTACAATTCAGATTTCAGGCCTTAAAACAGAACTGAAATTAGTAGCAGAGAAGAAGAAGAGGATTACATAACTGAGAAGAAGAAAGAAGAAGAAATGAGCAGGGAGCAGTGGCAAGAAGTAACTAGTAAGGTCTAAGTCTCGAACAGTAGTAAGAGAGAAAAAAAAAAAGGAACAGAAACAGAGGAGAAGAAAGAAGAGGACGTGACAGGGACAGGGAGCAGCATAAGAAAAGAAAAAGGCGAAAAATAGATTAGAAAGAAGAAGATGATGTGAGCAGGGAGTCAGAGACAGGGATACGTGAGCAGGGAGTTAGGGACAGGGAGACGTGAGCAGGGAGTTAGGAACAGGGGGACATGAGCAGAGACATGGAGCAGCGTAAAAAAAAAAAGCGAAAAACAGGGAAGAAGAAGAACACTAGTACACTAATTTACTTACCTTGCTGGAGCCGGGGTAGCCGGAGGAAGAATCGCCAGAGCCAAAGTAGCCGGAGAACACTTGTCGAAGCTGGAATCGATGGAGAAAATCACCACTGCCAGTGGTTTCTGGATTTATCCCAAACACGTGAGAGATGAGGTCGATAGTTTTGGACATGAGAAGATGGGAAAGGGCTTTTATAGGCTTGATCCAATGTATCTCAGTTTAGATACTCCATATACACCCGCCAATGACAAGTTAAGAAATCGAATAAAATCAAATACATAAATATAAAAAATAGATTAACACAGAAAAGCGACCGCCTTGTACTTACTTTTCCGCCTGGATGCCAAGGCACCGCCTTGATAACTATGCACCTGAGTCATATCCTTGCAGTACTTGGTTATGACGTAAATCTTGACTACACACTTGTTAGTGACCGCATATACTGAACTTGTGGTGTATGTGATCTCATTTCTCTGTTCTCTATCCAAATGCCCCATTGCCCTGCAATTCTGTCTTTTGCTTGGGTGCTACTACTTGGACAACCTAAAGAAAGATGGGTTAATGGTTGAGCTAAGTCCATAGTTTGAACATTATGGTGGTTGGTGCAGCGTTTTGGTTAACGGCCACTTACTTTCTGCTTCATTAGGTTACCATTGAGATGTGCATAATTTCCAGTTATGCTACAATGAATCCAGTTTGGAACTTTGTTTCATTAATATTTTAATCCATACTTTCAGTTCTATTCCTAATCTGCTCTAGGGTTGCTCTCTTGTTTTCTTTGCTCCACATCATGAATTACCAATTGCATTTCCATGCAACTACGTCAAATTATTACCTGATAGGATAGGATCATTATGTACTTAATCAAATTTTTGTGACAGTTGATAACAGCCTCTATTATTTTATGAAGAGCCTGAATGCCTGATTTATGCTGTCCTCCTTCATGCTTCCACACTCTAACTTGTGTCAGCTTCAGTCTGTGTGAGTCTGATGCAGATAAGTCTCCTAAGGGTTTGTTTTATTGGAAATAAGCCTTGGGTTGGGTTGTGTATGTGTTGGGCCTTTGATTCCATGGGTTTACTTTGTGGTGGGCCTAAAATATGGGTAGAAAGTAGGAAAACAGGATTTACTTCATTAGTTTTGCTAGAGTCTTGTTTTGAGTCAGTTTCTTTCATTATTATAGTTTCCTAGCCAATTTATGTTACCTTATTAGTTAAGGATTGGGTTAGGCCTTAGCTTTTTAGTGTTTTGACTCTGTTTTTGAGTCTTCTATGTACGTTTGTAAGGGACTACAGCCTTGTACACAAATTTGATTAATGAGATTGGGGGGAAAAACATAGCTTTGTGCTTTGCTTTGTGAGAGAGTAGTGAGAGACCAAATATGGCGAGAGGCCGTGGGTGAGAGACCCGAGTGTGAGAGAGACTACCCTATCTTCTTCTTCCCTTCTTCGATTTCTTGTTTTGAAATTTCCTGCAAATATGAGTAACTATCAAAGTATTTACTGTTGCTGGACCTGAAGTTTGCGATGCTCTTGTGAACTGGTTATCATAGTTATCAAGGCGGCAAGGCGACCAAGGTGTTGGAGAGGGTCCAAAAGCAAGGTGATACCAAGAAGGCGGCAAGGTGGCCGCCTAGGCGACAACTTGATAACTATGCTGGTTATCACTTGTGACTTGTCTACATTAGAGTCATTCCTGGACTGAAGATGATGGAATGCTAAACCTACATACTTTTGTGTTCCGCTTACATGTTTGAAACATTCCATTAAAACTCAAAAGAAAATTTTTCTAGGGAAGCTATAGGATCAGCGATGATGTATGGAGCTGAGTGTTGGGTGACAAATAAACAACACCCAAAGAAAATAAGTTTAGCTAAAATTCGAATGTTAAGGAGGATGTTAAGAAGGATATTAATGTAGATGAGTGGAAATACAAGGAGAGGTGAATAGATAGATTAGAGGTGATTTAGGCCAATAGGTGACAAGTTGTAGGAGAGTCATTTGAGGTGGTTAGGTCATGTTTGGTAGAGGCCCATTGCATGCACCGGTAAGTAGTGATAGCTTGCAGATTAGAGGAGTTAAGAATTAAAGCTTGGCCAAAGATTACCTGGGGAGAAGCATTGACAAAAGATATGCCTTAGGTTTAACTATAAGTAATTAAATACGATTTTAAACAGAGTGGAATGGTGAAACAGGATTCATGTTGCATGAACCCCATTTAGTTACGAAAAGGCTTAGTTGATTTGAGTTTTTTATAAATATATTATTGTTTAATTCAGGTGCGAAAACTCTCTTTGAGAGCAATTGGTTTCTTACTCTTTATTACTTTCCCCTACTGTAGATATCCAATTACTTAACTTTAAACCGATGACAATCTGAAATTCTGATGATCTCATTCTTGTGCTTTTAGCATTGTGATGAAATGAATTTTTGTTTTGTTTTTCCTCCCTTTGTGGAAATTGAATTTCTACTGTGCTTTTTATTGGATGAAGCCTGGGATGTTCCCTACATCTCTACGTGATTATGTGGAAAGGGCATTGGCCCGTTGCAATGATGATTCACAAAAGGCAGCTTGTCAAAATATAATGAAGGAGGTAAGTTTCAAGAGTCTAAAAGCTTGATACTTAGATATGTTGATATAATGTCTTATTTGTGTTTAATGTTATCTCTTTATCCTTTATTCTTGTCCTGATATGTTAATATGGTGTCTTATGTGTGCCCTATGAAATCTCTTTATCCTTCAGTCATGTCCTGGCTGTTTAATTACATGCTATTTTGCTTTTTCATTATTTTAATATGGAAGATTTGGAAAATCCTAAGAAGTCTCTTCCCTGCAAGGTTCTTTGGAAACCACATACCCTTTTGAAATGCAAGGCCTTGGCATGGGAGATTCTGAGTGGTTTATTCTGGTAGAGTAATATACTAGCAAAATTTGGTGGAATTCTAATATTTAAATAACAAGTTGTGGAGAAGTCCTAGTGCTACTAGAGAAAATTGATTAGAATTCTTTAGGAAACAGAATCAGAATTAAGAGGCATTAGAATTCAGAACTAGAAGAAGAAAATAAAAGAAAAACAACCAGTCAGATCAGGAATACCAGTCCCCAGCTCAATAGGTAAAGAACTATTGAAAAACTTTAATTTTTATTGCTAAGTCATGTCTAACAAATAGAGGGGGGTGTATACATGTATATTACTTTTTAAATTTCCTAAACGGACTTATAAAAGGACTCATAATCGCTCTCACACTGACTAAGGTGAATAGACTCAAAACAGAACTCTTAAAAAGCTATAGTATACTAATCTAATTCAGACACTTAAAACACTATTCTCATGTAATGAGTTCATCCCCACTTTGAGTATATAAATTAGGCCCATTACCTATCCAAAGTTCGATTGCAGCCCATTGGACGGCCACCAGCTCCTTGTGGGGCCTCCCAAGCTTGCGCCTAGACGACATATGGGATCAGTGTCTAATACCACTGCATCAAATGGTTCTCTCCTTTTGTCTATATGTGAAGGACTGGAAATCAATTTATCGTTTGTTTCTCCAATGCTCCCTGGTAAGGTTTGGTTCCACTTTTTGAAGGTATTTCCACTTGGATTGAGATTTTTTGAAAGATTTAATGGTACTGTTGCCGATGAACAGATTATCCCCTGATGAGTTTTCTATGGAGATGCTTGTCATTGAGATCAAAATAGCAGTGGCTCAAAGGGAATTGTGGATGATCTACGATCATTTAGCGATTCAGCTATTTATCCTTTCAGAGGTAAGAGAGAATTATGGATAAGAGGGACTTATAGTCTCTTCCGCAGTCGGAATGTCTCTAGGAGGCCAAGGCAGTGTTTTAATTTTCGTGCTGTCTCGTCTTGTCTCGGCCGATATGTATCAGTATCGCAGGCCTGCAAGACAATACATGCCGAGACGTCTCTATTTTTTTTTTATTTTAAATGTTGTATCGATTTGTATCACATCGTATGGGCCGAGACAGTTCGATAGGATACGATACAGTCAATACATATCGAGACGATCAATATGTAGATTAAAAGGGCAAACAATAAATAAATAAATGTATCAGTACGTATCACAGACGTATCAGGCTATCAGCCGATACGGCGCGAGACGCTGCAATACATTCTGAGACTCTGCGATACCGTCGATTCACCTGCGATACACTGGATCTTTGCCCTCTTTTCACTTGGCTCGTGAAACAGAGACGCAAAATAGAACCCTGCGGTCTCTTTTTCACTCCAAAAACCTCATTTCTGCCTCCCTTCTTCCCTCTCTCACTCTATTAGGTTAGGGATTTACTCATTCAAGGGAAAACAATCCTAAAGGTGCAAGTAGGGTTGATAGTTGCTCAACCAACATTCCTAGTTGCTCCTATACCTGAAAAGTCTTCCAGATATGAGTTTGAGCCTCCCTCCTTGACACTCTTCATGGCTATAGAGAGATGGATACATGTAAGAAACCTCATCTGTTACAACAATTTCTTTAATGCGCTTGTCTAGTTATATATTATTCTCCATTTTAATGTTTATGCATGATACATGATATATATTGCTTATTTGTATTGTTTTTTGTTCCAAATGTGTATTTTTGTGTATCTTGTCCATTTTCATACGTATATGTACTGTGCGATACGTATCTCCGATATGATACGATACAATACGACTCTTAAAATCACCCAACCAATATGAGACGCGATATCGATACTTTAAACCTTGGGCCAAGGGTCAGTAAGAGGGACTTGTAGGCTTCTCCCCAGTTGGAATGATTTAGCTCAACTTTTATGGGTATTCTTTGGGTAACCCAGGACCATTGTGTAGTGGGAGGTGTCATAATGTCTTGCTTGGGATCTACTACTGAGGTGGTGGGTCCAATCGGGAAGGGGACAAAATGTAAGCTGAACTGTGTATGGAATTTGCAATTTGGGAGGGTTTCACTAATATTCTGGTTGAAGTTGATTGTACCATGGTGCTCATGTTATATGCCAAATAAAGCACCTGGCTTTACAAGTGAACTGTGTTAGGAAATAACAACGCAGCAGAATGGCGATTTGCTAAAGAAGAAGAGAAGGAGAAAGCACACACACACACACACACACACGAGACAGAGATTTACGTGGTTCACCCCCAAGAAGGTAGGCTACATCCACGGCAGAGCGATACATACAGATCCACTATTTCTGTGAAGAACATACAAAACCTCTCTCACATCCTCACATGTCTCAAGTGGGAGATTTATCTTTGAGTGTTAAGTTATGTCCATATACCACTGGGGATGGCCTACTGTACTCTATTGCTATAGGGTTTAGTTGAGTGATCGCAATAGGGGGAGTGTCCCTATCATGATATGCTTTTGTCCCTTTGAGTTGCATTGTTACTTATTAATTAGTTTTAGGCTTGGACACTAGGCTTGTATACTCTTAACAGGATTCCTACTGAGAGACAATTGTTTGCTATTATAAATAAAGGGTAGACTACAATAGATGTACAGACTGAATCTATCATGGTTCAGCATATCCTCTGTCCATCGTTCTTTCTGTACATAAGATATTTTATGGGGCAAATGTAAGTGCAGCAAGTTTAGGCCTCTAGGGCTTTGCCGGAGGAGGACAAGTTGCCGCAACTCTGTCTTCTTCCTCTTGATGCTGTAGGAAGGAGAGATGAAGTCCTAAGACATCGAAGGACATCTAAGCAGGTATGGCCGTTTACTCTTCCTCCTCTTCTTCTTCCTCTATAGCAGCAGCAGCGCCAACTACAATCATCTCCTGCAATTGTTGCTATTTTTGGAGTTTTTTTTTTCTTCCTTTCGTGTTGTCTGGCTAGCTGTTCCAAGCGCCGGGTGAAGTGGCGAACCGTAGCCCCATTGCTGTGTTGGATGTCCCAGCTAGATCGGATTGTTTCGTTCGTATAGGAAGGGACCTCCTTTTTCTTCAACTGTGGTAACACAGAGCTAATGCAGCTTCAATCTTCTGTGGCAGAGGCAGCTACTGCTTCATCTCCTCTCCCTTTTCTAATCCTCCACCCCCATTTTAACCTTTGCCCCGCCCTGTTTTTCCCTTTTTTTGGCCGTGTTGCCTGAGTTTTCCTGAGTTAGGCCACCGAGACAGAAAAGTGACCATTAGCCTTGGGCTCTTAGGGGCCAGCTTGGTGCCTAGGTGACGCCTTGACAACCATGATATCTACATAAAGAATTCAAAGTGAGAATCTCTATTCTCTATTTCCTTATTTGATTACTTCCCTTTCTCCTCAGGTTGTGGGGTAATTGTCTCAAGAAGACTTGACAGAAAGTATGCCATTTCCCGTTAAAGTAAACAGTTTAGTATCTTCACTATCTTGTCCTGGTTAAAGATATGCTCGTCCCCTTGACAGAATATAAGGTCAGTTGCCTCATCTTACTTTGCCTCCCTTAAGACTCTCCTAAATCAAATGTCCTAATTTAACCCTTTTCAGATATTTATGTACACTCTTTAATGGTTTACCCTTTTGAGAGTGCACATGAGAGTGGGAACTTCTCACCAAAATTCCATTTTCCTCATTGCATGTCTTTCCACAGTCTAATTTTATTTGCATCTCCACCTCTATCTTATAACATCAGAAAAGATGGTAAGAACCTCATTATGCTTTTCCAAGGGGAAGCTAATTTCACCATATTGGCATATCACATTCCCAGCAATTTCTAATTTATTTGATCATCGGATACAATAAATTGTCATTTCTTCAAATCTTCTTAGCTTCAGAGTCCTCTCTGACAACAACACAGTATTTCTTTCCTCATTCCTTAATATTGCCAAACACTGAGATTAGGTCTACAATTCTGTAAATATATGGCAGATCACTAGCGAAAAAAATCCTTAAAAATAACAGACGAATGATGAAGACCAGCAATCTTAGAAATCATCAGTTCTGTTATAGACAAACCAGAAAAATGGTGATTTCAAGTACTAATCACCTGTGAAGTCTGATGGATACCAATTTAAGGTCAAAGGACCTGATATAATAGGGTAACAAAACCCCTGAAAATCAGAGGAAACTTATGGATAAATCCCAAGTAAATTCAGAATCTTTAGTTCTAAAATAGGTACCAAAAACAGGGTACCGCCAGCTGTATGGGAGAAAACCACTAGTGAGAAATCCAGAGCTCTGATTGGCTCCAATGGTGGTTGAGTGTGCTATTATAACCACGCAACAATGCCTCAAACCATAATATTCTGGGCATATAGAAAGTGGTTTTAGATTTAAGATTTCTGAAAAGAAAAGGGCCCCAAAACAGGGGTACCGCAGGTAAAACAAGAGATCACTCTGAACTCTGATATATAGAAGTGAGAGATCTCGATAACCATCAAAGTAGTGACTTCAGAACCTGCCAGCATGTAAGCTTAATAACTCAATTTCAGCCGGTTGATTACACCATGGATTGCAATCGATAGATCGAAGAAGCCCTAGTTTATCATTATATCTTCATCAACTATGGCTGTAAACAGATATTATGCAGCATAGGTTGCTGCAACCTTATGAACAGGAACCCTTAGAGACTCTCAAACCAGAATCGAATATGGAAATCGATTATGGTTGTTGAGGCTCTGATACCATGTAACTAAATTAGAACCTGAGAAGCTGCAGACAAGAGAAGATGAGAGACGCTGGGAGAGAGAAGAGAGCTGTGTGATACATTTTTGTGTGTTCTACCGCAACAGCTCAAGCCTTTATTTATTGTATTCTGAAGTGGTTACATAATAGCAACAAAACTCTTAAACTAGTAATTGTAATTACAATACGAACCTAATTGTAACAGGAAAGCAAATCTAACGTAAATCCAATTACATTAGGAAAGCAGCTAACTACTCAGTTGCGCTAGAAAGGAACTCACGGTATTGAGGTCCATGAACACTCATGGGCCTCCAACCGAGATACACCTCTAACAATGACCATTCCGAAATTTCGACAAAACTGGACGATATTTTGGTGCAATTTCGACCATTTTGTCGAAACATTTCTGTTTCTGTGGAGTCAAAATCCCACACATTTGAATTTAGAGCCTTGGGCAGTGGTCCTGCCACTCCTTCAAACATAACTCATTCTGCCACACCTGCTGGCAATTGGCCAGAAACATGGGGTGGGGAGGTTGCTGAAAAATGCCATGATACAACTGCAACTTGAAATTTGATTGCATGAAGCCCGAAACCTGAAAACTATAATGGAATACAATTGAATCTTACTGTGAAGTGTCAAGTAGGTAACTAGGTATCATTGAGCACCTCAGTGAGAAAGTTGCCTATAGATAAGCCAACAAAATGTACGGGTGACTTGTCCTGGTAGCGCCTCCTCCCGCCCTGTGTCTATCCAACTGTCGAATTGCAAAATCATCAATCCATATGACAAGAAAATAAGCATGATGGAGGGGGTCACAGGTAATGGTGTGGCTGGTGAATGGTGACCCTTTCCTTTACTGTTTTGTTGTTTACAAATTTCTGATGAAGTGGGGTTTAGGGCCTTTACACAACCTTCATTAGTCCCCTGCTCAATGGTTTTTTTTATCTATCACCATGACAACATATAGAAAATCTAGTGGTTGCATGTTTATTGGCAGAGCTCATAGAGGTAGTGGTGTCACTAGTCTCTTAATATTGTCATTAAAATTTATGGGTCTGATGTGGTGCATCACAATTTATCTGAACTTTCATTTTTTTCTTTTTCCATTTCAGATGATTACAAAAGCATCTGCTGATGGTACACTTTATACACGAGACTGGGATACTGAACCTCTTTTCCCATTGCCGGATATGCATATGGTCAATAAGGAGTATGTCAAATATATTTGATTGTAAATTTGACACTTTTCTTGAAAGAAAGAGATTCTAAAATAAATCAAATTTTCTTATACCCATTTTAAAGTTGATGACTGTCAATTAAATTGAGAGAGAGAGAGACACTTCTATTTTTATTTAAATTGTTCACTTCATCGATTTTATGATTGTTTAGTATCATACTTTGTGGCTGAGTCCAAATGAAATGTCCAGCTCTTTAGTAGTTTCATGTATCACCTTTATTTTGCCGTTTTGGTTGGGGTGGCATTCTGGTAGGCGGGCCACACTTTGGTTAAACTTATCACCACATATAAGGGGATTTGCTGGGTCAAAGCCTTGGCTGACCCCAGACTTTTCAAGCTGGATATATTGGCCTAGTCCAACTGTAAATGCAGCTGGGTGGGGCCAGACAGTTGGACCTGTCTGGCAGCGGCTACCTCAATTATTGCCAATTCTAAAGCACATGAGGTTTAGATTTTAGAATGCCACCATTTGAACTAGGACCTCACATGTAAAGAGAAGACACCCGGTCCTTAAGAAAACATCAGAACTAGTCAGCTTGAAATAGCATTAAAATTTCTGTCTGGTATATAAAGATTTCTCTTGGATTCTCGTGGACTGCGTACGCCCTTTTTTTATTATATTGTTTTTGTTGTTAATATGTTAATATAAGAATGTTTGATGTCACAGTCGAGAAATGTTGATTTGTTTGGTGTTTTGTATGTTATTTCAACCATTCGAAGGACTTTCTGAGCATGGCAACCAGGAGGGAATTTTTGTCCAAAAATGTCTCATGGTGCTTGATCATAATGCTGTTTTGCAGCAGTGGGAAAAATTCTGGTGTTGTCTCTTCACTACCAAAGTACAAAAGAAGTCCGAGTAGGCGTACCAAAAGCAGGTGGGAACCTATATCAGAGGAGAAGTTGGTTGAGAAACTGGCGTCTGTCAATCACGTTTCGGTGAAGGAGGTTAGTTGGGAGTTTTTCTAGGAAAGGGATAGGTGATAATCTCTTTGACCTCCATGATACAGTGACATATTTTGTGTCGTCTTTCTTGGTGATTGTGTGCTGAAAGCCTGAAACCCAGTAAACATGTGAGCTTAAATTTTTTAACACCCCCCCCTCCCGGGGAAAGGGTTTAAGACTGGTATCAGACCATTGATAATACCTGAATTATATGAATCCGAATAGGTTTGTGTAGCCAATGCAGTGGGCAAAAATCCACCATTAACCAATATATCAGATCAGTCCCATCCAGCAGTAGCTGATATCGGTAATCCTGAGAATTGTTTTTGGACAACCATTCTGCATTTTGCACTTCGTCTCTGTACTAGTTTTTGTTTGTTTGAAAGCTCATGACTGAATTGAGATAATAACTTAGTCTCGTTCAAATTACTTCTTTGCAGTTTTCTAGTGGAATATGTGAGAGAAAAGATGATGGTTGGAATAATTCCAAACTCCCTTCATTGCAACAACAAACTCCAAGTAAAAATTCTCAGAGGCCTGTTAAGAAGCAGCGGCTTGGTGATACTGTTGATGCTGCTGAAAATGATGGTGCTTCCAGTGATAGTGATAAGGAACAGGGTTTGACTGCGTACTATTCAAGTGCAGTAGCACTTGCAAATTCTCCAGAGGAAAGGAAAAGGCGTGAAAATCGTTCTAAGCGATTTGAGGCACATGGACATCGAGCAAATGTCAAGCACTTTCGGCAAAAGGCTGTTGGAGCTAGAAGTTTTTATTCTAGAAGGGCTAGTGTTCTGGAGCTTAGCAGAAGCTATGAAGATGGTGGCAGCAGGGCTGTAGAGGATATTGATTGGGATTCCCTTACTGTCAAAGGAACCTGTCAGGAAATTGAGAAGCGCTATTTGCGCCTTACTTCTGCACCTGATCCTGCCACTGTAATTATCTCACTGTTGCGTTCCAACATCTCATCTCTTAACTTTTAGATATTTTGAGCGGGAATTCTTTTGATGCAATAATAAATGTAGTTCTTGTGTTCTCTAGCATTTTGAGTATAGTTCAATAATGCCCAGACTGTTGTATGGAATGAAAACACTGAATTTCATTACAGGTGAGGCCAGAAGAGGTGTTAGAAAAAGCTCTTCTAATGGTTCAAAATTCTCAAAAAAACTACCTCTACAAATGTGATCAGTTGAAATCGATTCGTCAGGATTTGACCGTACAGAGGATACGAAATGAACTAACTGTCAAGGTATTTTGCATTATCCTTTATGGTTCCTGTTTTATAATTTTTTCTGGATATATTAGATTTGGATCTCTTGTCCTAAAGGTTCCTTGGTCCTTTTCAGTTGTAATTTCTCTTTCTTCTGCTGTTGATTTATGATTGTATCTTATGAATCCATTTAGCCTTAATAGTAGATGCCACTCCATTTGCCTTTAGAAATACTCTGCTTCTATGTGTATGATGTGTTTCATGCTCTATTCTTTCAGGTGTATGAAACACATGCACGTTCGGCACTAGAAGCTGGGGATCTGGCAGAATATAATCAGGTTAGTAGGTTCATTGCTGTGGTTGGGGTTGTTTTGACATGCTTCTTTACTCTTTTTGGATGAACTGCTATAGCTGTGAGGATTTGAAGAAAGTTGTGATCACGATTTCCTAATAGGCATTAACAGAGCATCGTATTTCAAGCATTTCCATTATATATAATAAGAACCATTATTATTTCTTTATCGTTAGCATTGTTTTACTCTGGCATGCTGCTCTTGACTTGGATCTTACATGTATTATTTGGTTCTGATAATATGGCCATTGTTAAGGCCTAAGGGACAAAACCCTTATTCAACTCAACTATGCCTTAGCCCAACTACTTGGGGTTGGCAACTAATCTCCTTTTTTCTTCTTGTTCATATCTTTATATGCATATCTTAAACCATTAAGAAATGTTGTGTAGCTAGGCTTCCTCTTTAGGATTACCTTGTAACCCTCATATGTTGATTTATCTATTTTTCTTGTGAGAAGAAATTTATGTCAGGATCATATTCTTTTGAATGTTAGTATTTACTCCTTTTTTATTTCTTAATCATGTGTTTGCTATTACAAGATCACATGCATTGCAGATTCTAAAGCTGAGTCCCCTCATTTCTTCTGCCTAGATTCATATCTACCATGAATTCTGTCATACGTTTTACCATGTTTTCCTTACCTCCATATGGGGGTCCCCAGTTCATGAACACTCCTTCCCTCTTGAACTTCTTGGATTAATATGTCCATTTTTTCATTTTTTTTATCTGGTCCCACTTGAGGTTTGTAAGCACTTCCCATTAAAAGTGTAGTAGATATTCTCCTATCCTTTAACTCTCTTAGTCTCTTAACGATTATGATTTCATTCTTTAGACTTTTATCTATCCCATTCCAATTGCTATTTTCATTTGTTCAAAAGTTTTATATCCATCAGTCTTCTTAGCCTTTTTTTTTTCCTTTCACACCTGTATTCTTGGAAACATGCTATATCGACGACCCTTCTCATTATATCTATCTATCAACTTTATTATCACACCTATTGTTATCCATATATTCCAATTTCCAAGCCACTAACCTTTTAGACTAGCTTCTTTACCTGCACCCATCGAGGATGCTGAATCCCTTGCCTACTTGCTACTTATGACATCAACCAGGCAGCAATGTCATATGTCACTTCCAAGGCCAAAGGGATTCCCTGGCTAACTCTGGCTTATCTGTCAGTGCACTTGGGCTTTTCCAGGAAAGGCGCTATTATGATGTAATAAAGGATTCCCTAATTCCTGTTAAGGTCTGGCTTAATGTTTTAGAGTGATGGAACCTGACAAAATCATCTCTGTGCTTGTGGTGGGTAGCGCAAATGCAGCGGTAGAGTTCCTATTAGGAAAAAAAACTGACCACATTCATGGATGTTTAGTCAGTTAAGACCATAATATTAGTCAGATATGGAGTAATCAAAAGCAATAAGTTGCAGATTATTAATGGTGACATTCTTCTGTTTATTACAATTTTTAGTTCATTATTGAATTGACTCTACTCTGTGTTGTTTGCAGTGCCAATCACAACTGAAAAGCCTTTATGCAGAAGGAATCAAGGGATGTCATATGGAATTTTCTGCTTACAACTTACTTTGCGTTATCTTACATTCGAATAACAACAGAGATCTTTTATCATCAATGGCAAGGTTGCAACATGCTTCCACAGATCCTTTTAACATGATGTTGATTTAGCTGCTTGTTTCTTTGCTGGGGGTAAGGCTGCATACCTTTACCCCTCCCAGACCCTGCAGTAGTGGGAGCTTTGTGCACTGGGATGCTGTTTTCTTTACTGAATTGCATTGAAAGTTGAACATGCTCCATTTAGGTCGAATACAATGACCGTGTTATGTGGGAAGGTTCCTTAAGAGTGTGGGGACTAGGATGTTTGTGTCTTCTGTTACTGGTAGTAGTACTCCATGGTATTACTTTTTTGCTTTGCAAACTCAAGGGTATGATCTAACGTTCACTGTGATTGTTGGAATACATATTAGTAGTGCTCCGTGATATTTTTTTTTGCTTTGCAAACTCAATAGTATGACATCTACTGCTCACAGTGATTTTGAAATTTATTGTCAATACATTGGAAAAAGTTAGATATTTGTGGATTGCCTGAACAAATTTCTTTAAATGCTTGGACCAGGAAAAAAAAGTATGGCTATTGAAATTACTACTGTAAGAACTATTAATATTTGAAACAACATTCACCCAAAAAAAAATAATTTGAAACAACACTCCAATTTAGATGCATTAATATGACGTGACTACAAAACTTTCTTGGTATGTACTGGATCTTTTAATTGTAGTGCTTTAGTCTGCATTTCTGTTACATGACATAGTACCCGGCAATAAAATCCTTAGCTGACCCATTTATCCATGAACCCTGAAAAATCCTTGTTTTGAGTGTATGCTATGTTGTTTCCACAAACTAGAGTTAGGTGGTCCATCCCCTAGAATTAGAGAGTGATGCAAATTTTTAGCACTTTGTTGAAGTGAGAATCAGGCAAGGGCTACCACTCTGCTTAGAAGTACAGTTGAAGCAGCTAGTCATATAACTTAGAATTTGCCGAGCATCTTGGGATATAGGGACTGGTAGATGAATGAACTAGCTGGTCTACAAGAGACAAACTGGAAAGGCTAATAGTTTAGCTAAGAATTTTTATCTCTATACACAAGATAAGACATTGGTAGGAATGGTAGCAAAGTACACCCCCTGTAGTTTCAAAAAGTGAACGAGTACAGCCCCTGTAGTTTCAAAACCATGCTAAACTAACTGTCCGTTAGCAAGTAAACGTTAACTGATGATGTGGCTTTAAACTGGACATGAAATGACTGTTTTATCCTTAGATACCCACTAACCTAAGGAGCGGGTGAAGACATTGGTAGGAATGGTAGCAAAGTACAACCAGGGGAGGGGGAAGGGGCAAGAACAGTGGTATGTGGAATGAGTTGGTATGGTTGCATTCAAATGTGTTTGTCTTTAAAGTGTAATATGTAGGTTTGATTTAGTTGACTAGGCTACCTATTTTTTTAATCCCATCATCTATCTAGTCACAGCATTAGCATTTCCTCGGTGCTTTATTTTTGGAGTTGGCATTTGAAAAACAGAAATTTTTTTGGTCAAGTACACTGGCTTCAAAACTTTCATCTCATAACACGTACATTTTGTGACTCCAACGAATTCCATTGTGTTGAGTCTCTTTGTACTTTATTTATGCTTCCAGATTATCAGATGAAGCAAGAAAGGACGAAGCTCTCAAGCATGCTCTTGCGGTCCGTGCAGCAGTTACATCGGGGAACCATGTCCTGTTCTTCAGGCTGTACAAGATGGCTCCCAACTTGAACACCTGCCTTATGGGTGCGTATATGTTGTCAATTTAATGAGATCCTAGTAGATTTACTATTTGTATGTATACCCACTTTAAAAGTATCCATATATATATATATATATATATATATATATATTTACATAAGCCATCTCTCCACAGATCTCTACGTCGAGAAGATGCGGTTTGAGGCTGTGAGATGCATGTCTCGTGCCTATCGCCCTACAGTTCCTGTTACATACATTGCTCAGGTCCTAGGCTTCGCAACTGTCTTGCCAACAATAGAAGGAAGTGAAGAAAAAGACATGGACGGATTGGAGGAATGTGAGGAATGGTTAAGGGCGCATGGTGCATGCCTTATCACAGACAACAGCGGAGAGATGCAGCTAGACACAAAGGTAGGCAGAAATTCTGGTTCTTTGGGATGCATCAGCTTTTCAAGGGCTTATTGTTGATGTATGTTTGTGAAGTGTGCTTTGTTTTGTTGCCCTATTTATTCAATTTACTGTGCATGGTGCATTTGATTTGCAGGCTTCCTCTTCCACCCTTTACATGCCGGAACCTGAAGATGCTGTTGCACATGGGGATACAAATCTTGCCGTTAATGATTTTCTGACACGAACATCATGAAGGCTATTTTGGTTGTAATGTATTTTCTTTTTCCCTTTGCTTATTTTTGAAATTTTGCTAGGCCAACTAGTGTATTAATGCAAGTATTTTCTTTTTCTCATCTCTTACATTGAGAAGCTTAGTGAAGCAATGGATGAGAAAAAGGTGATAGTTTCCTTTCCATGGTGAATCGAGCAGCGGTTGTGCCAGCCATCCTACCTGTAATATTTTCGAGGATATGGATGGGATGTAAGAGATGAGAAAAGCTAAATGAAAAGGAAGGAGATTGACCCCCCCCCCCAACTTAGAAACTTATGCTGTGTCGATGTAGAAACTCTTCAAATAGTTCTTTTCCCTATCTTTTTTTTTTTTTGATGAAATCTTTTCCCGATCTTGGTCAGTGTATAAAATAACCTCTAGGGGACATTGGGTGATCCTAGATGTTCTAGCGTATCGACCATAACAATAAACCCAATTTCTTTCCAATGGAATGACATTGATGGGGTGATTTGAATTTTGAAGGGATGACAGCATTAAGATTTTCTATACAGAAATCTCGAATCTGATATAACATGGTCAAGGCCCAATTATTTTTAATAAATTCTTAGGATATTCCATGAACAATATGGATTTCGACCCTCTAGTTCGTGTTCTCCGAATGCATTCTAAAGCATTATTCTAAGATGTTACACATTCTTTGGATTGAAGAGGTAAGAAGACCATTTAATGCTTTCTATGACACTTCTCTCCGACCCAGAGTTGATAAATTGTACAGGAAAATAGTTGTGTGGTAAGAACATAATACAATACAAATGGAACCCACAAAAATGGTGATTGATATTTGATGGGATAATCTTGTAACTGTTAGATAAAGATTTCCCAATATTGACATATGGATTGCAGATATGCTTAGTGTTTCCAAGCTAAACTTCTGAATTAATTAAGGGTGTACATGGAAGATCACTTCTTGATTAAGTGTTGTCGACTGTCCTTTGGATCACCTGATGGCAACTTTTAAGTGCCTCTTTGTTTAGGCTTTGGATGACACTTTGGCTTTGCACTCACCATATTTGGGAGAAGCTTTCATGCTTCGATTATGGGGTGAGAAACAGAATCCAGAAGTAGAGGAGAGCTGCCCACACTTTTCAGATTATGGAGGTGAAGATACCAAGCACCGAAAGAAATCTCATCTTTTCTGCATCTTACCCAGAAGCTGGCTTGTTAGTGCATGTTTGGAAAAGCTTGGTTTTTTTTTTATTGATGAAAGTGTTAAACATACACCAATCCCAAAAAGTTAACCGATTTTTAGGATCGTGGAATGGGAGATATACACAACACACACCACTGTTTCGAAAAGTTTTTTTGTGGAGCTTCCAATGGCCTGAAGAGACGGTCTATCAGATATTGTAGGTTTGGAATCTTTACAACCTCTTAGCGCAAGAAGCCAAAACGCAAGGAGGCGGGAGCTTCTAAGATTTTAAACTAAAACCATTGGTGGCTGAACATGAACCTTTATCTGTTCCTGCCTATCATGGGGCTCTAACCCCCCCCCCCCCCCCCCCAAAACATCCCCCTGATAACATTCTTCATTAACTATCACCCATTACTGTACAATATTCTTCATTAACTACCGCCCATTATTGTTCAAAATCCAACCACGGGAAAATGTGGTGGATGAAGTGATTCTCTCGTCACCATGGTAGAGGTGATTCTCTCGTCACCGTGGCAGAGGTGGAGAGAAACGTGGGTCTTATTATTATTTTGTATCGTCGTTTTAATACATCATATGAGAATTCTATTAATAAACACAAGCACTCTCTCTGCCTCTCCCCTTCCTCTTTATGGAAAAGTCCCCCTCCTATCCCAGCCCCCGTATTGGTTGAGCCACTAGCTCCTGAAATGCTAGCGATGTGCCCAACCTGCGCTTTTGTTCTAAATCAAATGTTTTTTAATCCAACAAAACTAGAGAGTATGTCTAGACTAGCATATGGCAATCTTTATAATATAAACATCTAGAAAAAGTAGTCTGGGTTGATCACATATTAAATTTAAATTCAACTATCTCATGTATTGACATATTTTCTTGTTTTTTTAGCTGCTGTTTCTTTAGGAAAAATGTATTATTTTATTGTATAGAACTTTCAAACTCTTATTTTATCATTTGACCAATTCTGTTTTGATTAAAACATATGACTACGGGATTTTTTGATCTGTCCATGAAATTTCAGCTTTACCTAATCTATCATCTAACAGTTCTTTCCACCGATATAGAGAAACTCTAAACTAGTTGGACAAGGAAAAAAAAAACTCTTTATTGTACTACAAGCAAGGGTATGAAAGGGGCGATACCATTAAATATGTAAATAAACAAAACCAAAAAAAAAAAAAAAAATTTGACAAAGGAAATTAATTTAAATATTAGTAGCAGTAATTACTCGTTCTTAGAAGTATCAATGGCAGTCTAATGTTAAGAGTTGTTATTGAGAGATGATGATAATGAAGAAAACTACTGAGGCCAAATGCTGATCTTCTCCTTCTGGTACTTCACATAGACCGCCGACGCGGCAGCGATGGAGTAGACCTGAATGAAGACCACCGCCGGCGAATGGTAACTGATGAGACTCTTGCCGGAACCCAATTCCACCAGCAGCAGCGCCACCAGCCCCAGAGCTGCCAACCTCCCGTTGAGCCGCTCAGTGAAAGGGCAGAAGCCGAAATCCACCTTCAGACCCTCCGACACCGCCTCTTTCAAAGGCACCGGCGGCAAGAATACTCCACCTTTCTTGGTCTTGGATGATGGCGATGATGATGATCTCTTACCTTTCCTGACGTCGGCTTTCTTGCCGGTCCCGCTGCGATACCTGAGTCTCACCTGTGCTACTCTGTTTTCGAAGCTGTCTCCATCGTCGTTTTCTGCCGATTGTGGTTTCGTCTCCGTTGTGTCGGAGGAGGCGTTTGTTTCGGGATCGACTGCTCTCGTGGTTGTGGAAGAAGAAGAAGAAGATGATGATGATGATAAGAGATGCTTCGATTGCCATGGAAATTGTAATTGTAATCCTAGTTTCTGGTATCTTACAACTCTTGTGGAGATGAATGTGGAAGAAGTAGAAGCAGGTGGAGGATATAATGGGTTTGTTGAAGATGATATTGGTGCCATTATCATTGTGATTTCTTCTCCCTCTTCCTTCTTTCTGAGTTCAGTTCAGAGCCTCTCTCTCTCTCTCTCTTCCCTGAGATCTAATCTTATCTTTTAGGCTATCTCCTCCTCCAGCTTTCTACCCTGTAAGGAGCAAGGACCAGTGTATTGCCTTGGCCCTCGAGAGTGGGACCCTATCACCAAGTGGGATGGGTCCCACTTTGCAGATTTTTCTGTACAAAATAATGTCTTGATCGTGCAATCACAATTCACAACCATTCATGTTAGTTGTATATAACTTGGGCGGATAAGGAGACACCAATATGAATGTTTTTGGTAGGCATGTATACCATGGAATCTTGGATTAACACCAAGTTGTCCAGGGATGTGGCAATTTGACCAAGTTCACCCACCATCCTAGGTTCACAAACCCTTCCTAGGGTTTTAGTATATTTCAAAATATCTTTCCGATATCTATTCTCGCTCTCTCACGCTCCCCGATGGAATCTCATTCACCATGGGTGGAAGGAAATTCAGTCCTTTGATTAAATTGCTTATCTAAGAGTGACCTAGATCAATTTTTATATTTATATTCATATTCAACCATCCATTTCGTTATTAGGTTTAAATTTTTCTATGCTTTATTTTGCTACTTGGCCAACTCTACTTGAACTAGAAATTGATACGTGAGTTAGAAAGCTTGGAGGGTTTACTTAAGCATGTCAATTGGTTCAATTCTAGGTATTCAGTTTGGTTCTAGTTCAGTCCAAGGGAGTGCTAGTGTGAACTAAAATCAAACCGAATACATATTCGACTATGAACTTTGATAACCCAAGCCGAACTTGCTCAGTACTACTCTATTCCTATATTCCATAACCGAATTTGGACCAAATTTAATCGGTTAGGTTCGATTTGATTTGGCTTATTCGGTCTGGTTTCAATTATTGTTACCGGATCGAATTTGACACCCTGAGGTCTAAGTTTTAAAATTCAGGACATGATACAAGATCAATCTCCATTGATATGGATTTGAATCATCCTAGAATCGTTCGGAATCAATAGACTAACCTTGTCTCGGTCTAATTTGGCTGGATTTATACATCAAATTGGGTTTATTCGAAACAGCGCTAGTCGATGCCGAGTCAAATTCGGCCAATTCAACCAATTCTGAACCGAGTTTTAAAAACATGATCCCAATTTAACGTGCTGAGTCGCATGACTCAACTGCATGTGCACCAAAATCACAAACCCTTTTTGTGTCTCTCTAGAATTAATTCCCAAAATAAATGAACCAATCCTACCAATATGGATGTTAAGTTGGTTCAGTTCTAATTTAAATAGCTTGGTTCGGTTCATGTTGTAATTGACAAATATCAAAACCAAACCCGATTATTAGTCGGCTTCAAATTTCCAAATAAATCAGTTTTGGTTAATCGATTTGTAATCGGTTCTGGTTCTTACCAGGTTCATTTCAGCTTGTCATTGGTTTTTTGTTATACGATTCAGTTTAATTGTTTTTTTTTGTTCTGCGATTTGGTTATTCGGTTTAATTAGTTTAATTCAGTTTAATAATCTTATTCGATTTAATTATTTTATTTTTTATTTAATCGATTTTATTCGAAATTGAACTACTTTTTATTTCTACATAAAATCAAAATCAAACCAATTAATAAACAGATGGATTCAATTTGAGTTTGTGATGTGTGGACAAGAGCTTGGTTTTAAGTATTGGTATCGTATCATCTGTATCGGGCAATACGTATCGGTTTTGTCTGTAGCCGGTTCTGATACTATGTCGATACCATATTTATGACACGGTAGGGACAAAGGGTAAAATGGTCAGAAAATTCATTTTTTAAAAAAATTCAAGAGTAATTTTGTCCGATACAACTGATCCGTTCAGATACTATATCGATATCGTATCAATTTTGCAAGTGATCGATACCCGATCCGATACCGTGCACTAGAACCATGGACAAGAGACCGATCCAATACCACTTAGGTTGGTTTTTAATGTTACTACTGTAGCATTGAATGCATTTGGAAAATAACCAAAACATGGTCACTGGATTAGCTACTTAGAAGTGACATAAGTGCATCAAGGTAGTTTTGTATTTTGGTAAACAACACATCAGGGTAGTTGGTTTCTTGCTTCTTAGCATAAATGCTTTTGATGTTGGCAGATGGCATTAAGGTTAAGGGTTAGTAGTAGTTTCTTAACCTATTACGCAACTTCCTTAATGATGGGGAAATTAAATAGGATTACTGTTGGGGTTTTGGATTCATTACATAATTACATGTACATGGATAGAATTATAATTATGTGAAAAAAATCTTTGATTCTTTCTAGTGGATGTAGAGATATTCGTGTCAAATCACATTAAATTCCTCATGAGGATTGCCAGAGACGCTGCAATATCGCCGAATTGACCTCTCAGCAATGTGAGTCAAATTAGGAAGATATGATCTTCTAATTATATTAATTAGAGTCACTTTCATCTTCCTTATACACCATAGTTGGTAAGATTGATCAGTAACCACCGGGTCCCAACCATATATACTTGCTCTCATCTACACTCCAACTTCCCACAATAAAAGCTTTGGCTTGACAAAATTTCTCTTCTGTTCTGTTAATTGGCAATTCAAGTTAATTAGATTCACATCTCATGTTTTATAAATTCACAAACCCCACAAGAGAAGAAAATTATATACAGGTGCTAGGGACAGCCAAGTTTGTTCTTCCTATAAGTTTGTCTGTATATAGTTGGGGACAAAACAAGATTTTGGATTGAAACAATTACTTTAAACCAAATGGGTTTCTTTTTCTTCTTCATATTTTTACTCAATCAAATAGATTTCAATTTCTTAATTTTCTGGACTAGTTTGGGTAAACCATTATCTTTAACCTCTTCATCAAACAATTAATAAAATTGGGTAATGACGACCATGAACATTAATGTCAGTGTGGACTATCAATTTGGAATTGTCAATGACCCAAAACATTAATATCCATGATTCCTAGACTCTGTGCTTGAGGAAGTGGTGATGGTGGTGACTGGTAACCTGCAACCAGGTAGAGTATAGTTGGGTGGGGTTTGGTGTGTTGCCAAGAAAATGATGGTTTATATTAAATTCATCCCAAGCCCAATTGTGAATTCCAAAAAATTTTAATAACCATGGATGTGATGTATATACACAAGAATGTCCAAATGCATGTGTGGTCATATATTGAAGTCTTATATTTTTTTTTATTAGGAAAGAGTATGTCATCCGGTAGAGCAGCGCAAACCGTTCCTGTGTCTTGACACAAGAGGGTGCGAAATGACTGTTGCACCCCCTGGAACTCTGGAAATGATCAAGGGTGTGGCAGTCATTTTGCACGCCCCTGTGTCAAAACGCAAAGGCGGAGTGTCTGGTGCAATCGGGTGGCGTTCTTTCTCTCTTTTTAATTTATAATTAATTATTATTGTAATTGGGTTTAGTTCTAAGATTTTTATTATTTTGGGTTTTTATTTAGTTGACTGGTTAAACCAAGCTTGTGAGTAGTTTGTTTGATTAATGTAGCCCTAGAGTAAAGTAAGTTTAGGGTTTTATTGTTGCTTTTGATCTCAGTGGTAGGAACTTAAGTAGATGGGTGATTGAGATTGATTAGGTTTGTTTAGGTTTTATTTTTTTATAAATTTGTAATAAAAGAACAAGGAGTTGATTATGATTTGAATGATTAAAAAAAAAAAAAAAAAAACTGCTTTCTCAAAGAAATATTGCAGTAACGAAAGTTCTGAGCTTGTTCTTGAGTTAGTTCTACAAATTGTTTTATTTGGGTTGTTGGGAGGAAGATACAACGTCCTTCTGTGTTTCTTTTCTTTAATCTCCATTAGAGAGAGAGAGAGAGAGAGAGAGAGAAAGAAAGAGATTTAAATATGAATAATGCAAAAACCTTGGACCTAACTCAATTTGCTTACCTCAATTCATTGGTTTCAGTATTTTCTTTAGGTTTATATTGTTTAAAATTGCATTTCATTTGGTATTTTGGTAGTGTTGGTGTATTTATTTTTGTAATCCCAATTCCCAAGTTTAATTATCCAAGTAGTATCTGGGATTTGCATCGGAAGTAGATCCAAGTGCATGGTTTCCCATTTTTTGTTTCAATACTTTGTGTCAAATGGTTTTTTGTTTTTTTTTTGGGTAACTTTGTCATATGGTTTAGATGAGCCGTCAAATTGGACATGTTTAATCTATAAGATATTGTTCAACCATGAAAATGACCAAATCAACCCCTTCTAAGTGGCAAACACAAGTGATATAATATTGTTGAAAATGATGTGACAAATGATTTAGGATAAAGTTTTCCTCCACCCATGGAGGACGGTTCACCCACCAGGGTTCACAAATCCCTCTTAGGAATATAGTATATTCCAAAATACCCTCTAATACTCATTCTCGCCCTCTCCTGCCCCTCGGTGAATGGACCGTGGGTGGAGGGAAATTGATCCAATGATTTAAGATGGGAAATTATCACATCACCTAGAGATATTCAAGGTGTATGTGTGTGTGTGTGTAATAGAGAGAGAGATTGGAGAGTTGATTAGGGGAGAGGGATCTGAAAATAAAAGGGGGGAAATAATTTTGAAATGTTTTTGTGTAAGAGAACGTAACTGCTCGTGTAGCCCCTGCACCATCACGAGGGCCAAAGAGAGTGTGCACATAAGCATTGGTTTGGACTGAACTTTCGATTTCACTAGGGGATGAGCGATCTCTTTGTGCACTCCTACAGTCCTATGTTTGACGTTGCCTTCGCGTGGATCTTGCGCTCTGACATATAGGAGTGCATAAAATTGTAAACCAACCTCGTGAAATAAAAAATCTCATCCATGTTGATGCTCGTGCACGTGTTCTCATTGGCCTTTGCACCACACAACCAAACAGGGATCTCTTGCCTTAAAAATATTTATATATTAATATAATATATAGAATAGTATTTTTTGTCAAATGAAAAATCATATCAAACAATTAAGATGTAACTGGTACTATTATTTGAATGTCTAGCTTTGGTAAGCTTAACAAATCAACCAATCTCATTATGCCCTATGGAATGATGATGTGGCAATACTAAGAATTTGATACTTATTATATGTCCGAGATTAGTTGCATGCCGAAGTTCAAAGTCTAATTCAATCAAATGTGTATCGGTATGCATTCACATGTATGTCTAAGCATACTAACAATACTCCAACATCCATTAATAAATATGCATTCTCCCTTGGTCCTGATTTTCAAACCTCTATTTTGTGTACTCGCAAAATTTTGTTTCGAATGAAATTTTACATTCCAATTTTTGGACCATATTGATAAACTCATTAAGCCGGGTCATTCTGATAAGTTTTGCCTCATATATATATATGGCAAATGTTTGCCTAACTGTGTGGAGAGAGTCTCCTCGATTGGCATTCCTAATTATACCATGTCGAAGAGTGATGTGATAAATCTGTCTATTGGATAAGTAGGTAATGGTATGGATCTCTTCTTTTCTTTATATTGCATGTTTTGATTTACCACTTAGCAAACTTTGTTTGAACTAAATTTTGACAAACAAACAAGCAACCTTGAGAGCTTAAAAACCTGAAGAGAATACCTACTTGTTCATCAAGTCATAATTTCATATAAAGTATCCTAGGTATCAAAAAAGGGGGGAAAATTTTGAAAACTAAATACATGGTTAGTTAGGTTGCACACCAAAACATATTGAAGAAGGATTGATCCATTAAATTAAAGATTACACAAGGATTTTACAATAATAAGAACATATGAACACAAATAGCTTGAACGAATAATAAAAATTACCCAAATTATTAAATATAAAAAAGGAAGAACGGATCTGAAATAGTGAACTAAAAGTCCATATCTAACCTGCAACCAACATGGCCAACCCAGTCCACCCATGAGATCATGACCAACCCAAACTCCCTAATCCAAATATTCTGAATCAATCGAAACTATTAAAATATAGAAAAAAAAAAACAGAGGATTTTCCCTCCAAATAGTTCTGCATGGACATCGTCTTCATCATCTACTTCCTCTTGTTCTTGCTTCCCAACAACAGTGCGAAGTAGAAGAGAATTCTGAAGAAGAAACCCCAAGCAATTGTTACCCACAAGCAATTCCACTTACTTAAGTCCGTCACGCCCTGCTTAATCAATATATCTGTTCCAGTGGTCACACAGGTGGTGCTGGTGATGTTTATCCCCAACGTACTGCTCAAACTTTGCAACAACATCACCTTCGTCGCCGTCGGTGCTACCTCCAGAGGTGTATTATCAAACATCTGGACTCCTCTAACGAAACACTTTGTTGGGTCTTGAAATTCGTTCTGCAACACTCCCTCATATGGGTATTTCACCAATGACATGTAATGGAACCATAACCAGTAGTCAGGGATTCGATCCCTGTTAATGAAGAAGCCACTGAACAGAAGAAAGTAAGCTAATATGGCTACAACCACTGTGTAACCCAGCATCACATGTGACACCACTCCCGATAAGAATGTCACAAACGAACTCCCAGCCCAAAACGACGCCAATATTATCCCAAAATAGAAGAAAAACCCTTTCACGCCTCCGGCTAAACCCACCGCCCAGAAGGTCGTCGCCGCGAAAGCGAACGACAAGAAAATCAGCGATGGTATGACGACGATGGAGTTAGATAAGACATAGGAGGAACGACGGTAAGCGTTGTAAGCTGTTTCTCTCATGAAGATGTATCGTTCCTGCAAGAACACAGGAAGGGCGTCTGCGCAGGTGTAGAATGTAGTCGACATTGCGAAGGCGAAAAACCCTAATCTTTCTTGAACTCCTTTAGGGGAATTGTCCAGATGCCAGAAAATGGTAGCTAAGATGAACCCGGTTACCAAGACCGCTCCTAAACGGATCCCTAAAAGCTCCGGCATTCTTCGGGTGTTCGTTACGGATCGCTTTGACAGAACCGCGATCTCAGCCCAGAACGGATTCACGAACCTTGAGACCTTTGTAGAGCTGGAATCGTTGGTGGTGCCGGAGACGAGCTTCCCTCTTGAAATGCTCGCGCTAATGGCATCGTTCAAGGATAGGTCCTGTTGCTGCGAATCGAGATTCCCAGGGCGCTTTGCGGTTTGCCATGATTTTTGGAATTCGACTAAACCCTTTGTGCCACCGGGGGATACCTCGAGTTCGCGGATCAAATCGAGGGCGAATTCGGTCCGGTTCTCTTTCTCTGGGATCGGGTGTCCGAATTCGGCGAAGAATTGGGGTATTGTCGATGGTGGGCCCCTGAATACAGTCTGACCACGGGATAGGAAGATCATGCGGTCAAGCAAGCCAATGATTCTGTAGCTTGGCTGATGTATGGACATGATAACAATACTCCCGCTCTGAGCGATCCGCTGGAGTACCTTTACCACCATAAACGCACTCGTGGAATCCAAACCCGAAGTGGGTTCGTCCAGGAACAAAATGATGGGATCGTGAATAATGTCGGTTCCGATCGAAACACGGCGGCGTTCTCCGCCGGAAACACCTCTGTGACCTTCATCGCCGATCACAGTCTTCGCAGCGTTCCTCAGACCAAGCTGATCGATGAGAGCTTGAACCCTAGCTTTCTTCTTAGACTTGGAAAGAGAGCGAGGTAGCCTGAACTCGGCGGAGAACATGAGCGTCTCCTCCACCGTCAACATGGGGAATAGCAAGTCATCTTGCATGACGTAAGCAGAGATCACCTTAAGAAGCCGAGACTCTAAAGGTTCGCCGTTCAATGTGATGGAGCCTTTCAAACTCCCCTTAGCCATCCGATTAGCCAGAGCATCGATCAACGTCGATTTCCCTGACCCACTAGCTCCAAGAACCGCTAATATCTCTCCATCCCTCGCTTCGCCGGAGATGTCGTTCAAGATAATCTTGGCGTTGGAGGAGTAATTGTTGTTGTCACTCTCTAGTACTGGATCACCCGCCGCTCCAAGCTTACTCCTCGTCCGACCAAAACAATTTGGAAACCTCATTTTCCGGCGATTCTTGATGCTGTAAGTGAGATTACTGAAGGAAAGAACGAAAGGAAGAGGAAGGGATCTGGGCTCAAGGCCAAGACCACCGTCGGTCATCTCAAGCACCTGGTGGTTCGGAGTCTCGTTACCATTTTGAACATCACCGACTCGCTTCAAGAGCTCACCCAGCGTGGGAGAGACACCGAAGCTGCCGGAGTTTGGGTTCCTAGACAAACTCTCCACCTCCATGGGTTGTTGCTGGTCGTCCTTAATAAATGTGATGGGTTGGCTATCAAGAAAGAACCTTGAAGGATTAAAAGTAGTATTACTATCAGTTCCAACTCGCTTCATGTAACTCGAGCTTGTGGTTTTATACTTTTTATTGGGTGAGGAGTAGAGGGAGGAACTGTGTGAAAAAGAGAAAGAAAGATAACGGTTTACTCTGACGGTGGGTTTTGGGTTTAACGAAGTATTTTTGAAGATGTGAACAGCGTTTATGTGAATCAAACACGAGAACGAGCCAGCAAAGTAAACTCCGTTAACTCCACATTGGCAGCGCTGCTGATGAGTAGTTGAGATGTTGTACACCCTTCTTCTATTAATATTGCTTCTACTTCTCTCTCTCTCTCTCTCTCTCTCTCTCTCTTAAGAGTCGAGTCTTCAAGAGTAAGGCTGATCTCCTTAACCTCTTCCCTAACCTTATTTATATTTATAGTAAAGCTTTAAATATCTATGCGTGTCCTGGCCCCTGTGCCAGGATCAAAATGGTTCAATATCGCCATCCGGTTCCAATATCATTTTTAATAAAAAAAAAATTGTTTTTAGACAGAATTGCTCATGATAAGAACTGTTGGTCCACTAATACAAGATCAATTAGGCATCAGTTGATATCGATATAGATCATCTGGTTCGGCCAATTCGGTATCAATACTTAATACCATGAGGGTCAGGTTTTAAAATCCCAGAATCGGAAACCAATCAGACAAGATTGGTGAGGATTTATTATAGTCGGCCCAAATAGGCCCTAACTCTTTTCATCTCTTCAACAAGTTTAGTAATGAGAATAACGGTCCTATTGTTTCGATGAAGAGAAGAACCTAGTTTTCAAAAGGATTCCATTCCAACCAGTCAAGCTGTATCAGGTAAAATTAGGATCAGCCTCAACCAATTCCAATCCAAAACCTGTCTATCCAACCAATCTAATCTTGATTTTGGAAACCTCGGTTAGGGTTACATTTACTCTTCCTTTCTATCTCCCCACCCACATTATCCAAATTTGGGATTATTTTGGGGTGACTTTATGTGTTAGGGTCAATATGGTTATTAATATCGATATCAAGATCCATATCGTTCTCGGCCAATATCAATATACATATATATGGCTATGTTTAGTTGTATCAAATGGTTTTACAGTCATTTTTGATAAATATTTGCTTGTTAGATAGATTTGCTCTTGATAAGAGCTGGTCTACTAATACAACATCAATCATGTATCAATCGATATCGATATAGATCAACTGGTTCGGCCAATTTAGTATCAATATTTATTTCCATAACAAATATGCCCTAACCCTAGTTTTTGAAAGGATTACATTTAGACCAGTACTCAAGCTGCATCGGGTAAAATTAGGATCAACCTCGACCAATTCCAATCCAAACCGGCCTATCCAACCAATCTATTACTGATTTGGAAATCTTGGTTCGGGTTACATTTACTCCCTCTTTCTATCTCCCCACCCACATTATCCAAATTTGGGATTATTTTGGGGTGACTTTATGTGTTAGGGTCAGTATGGTTATTAATATCGATATCAAGATCCATATCGTTTTCGGCCAATATCGATATACATATATATGGCTATGTTTAGTTGTATCAAATGGTTTTACACTCATTTTTAATAAATAATTGCTTGTTAGATAGATTTGCTCTTGATAAGAACTGGTCCACTAATACAACATCGATCAATCATGTATCAATCGATATCGATATAGATCAACTGGTTCGGCCAATTTAGTATCAATATTTATTTCCATAACAGATATGCCCTAACCCTAGTTTTTGAAAGGATTACATTCAGACCAGTACTCAAGCCGTATCGGGTAAAATTAGGATCAGCCTCGACCAATTCCAATCCAAACCGGCCTATCCAACCAATCTATTACTGATTTGGAAATCTTGGTTCGGGTTACATTTACTCCCTCTTTCTATCTCCCCACCCACATTATCCAAATTTGGGATTATTTTGGGGTGACTTTTTGATCAAAAGTGGGCCGAGTTTTGGTACCAACACCTCCTAAACAAATGTTATATTAAACCTAAAACTATTGTTCACACGCCTTGTGTTTTCTTCACGAAAACCCTCTAATTCAACACGTGGCGAGATTTGACTGAAGAAGCTCTGCCAAGTGGTTTCTTCAGTAAATTGCCTTCTTCAAAGATATTCAGTTATTTTATCCAGAGTTAAATGGAATTAGGTGTGGGTGTTGTTTATCTACTGTGGACCAAGGTGGGCCGTGCATGCCCTAGGCCACATGCAAACAGAAGAGAAGTGTGAAGTTTGAACTTTGAAAAGAAATAAAGAGTCCACATTAGTTTTTCTCTTTTCGGTTCCAAACATTGATGGGCTTCAAACTCAATCCTCATGGCCAGTGGGCCCATCCCACCGGCATGTAATATGATGATCCTTGTCCGATGGTCATTCAGATCGTGAATGTGAATTGGATCCCAATCCAACGGTCCTGAGAGTTGGTTTATAGATTTTCAGGCAGAAGCGGAAAAAGATCAAGGTGGTCATGTAGTTGACTAATTGTAGATAAGTAGATACTTAGGTAGTTGACAATGTAGCTGGGCCAACACGTACCAAATTTCGAGCTAACAAACAAACAAACAAGAGCAAAAGGTCAATGGTCAAACAGGGAGGGCCATGTGTATACATGGGAAAAAGTTTCCCATGACGTGCTATTCCCTTCTACAACTTTATTACATGGTGTTTATTTTTATTTTTTTCTCTCTCCTGTACTGACAATACGTGGGTCTAATGTGAAGGATGATATCTTTCTTCATGTCATTATTGATGTGGCGTGGGAAATTTTCTCACACTGACATCATGGAAAACCCTCTCTTCTAGGTAAAAAGAAATCTACCTGATTGTGTGACTCATGCGCCCATACAAAGGGGCACGCACGCAAAAGAATAGTCCTGCCTCCATGAAATAATAATCGCATTATTTGCATCTATGTTGATGTCTTTGCATTTGCCTCGTTGGCCCTCACAATGGTACAAGTGTTACACAATCATACTGAGATCTCTTGCCCATGCATATATGGGGGAAGGAAGGATCGTTATGACGCCAGATTGTAGTTTTCCACCAATGAGGAGATGGAAAATCAAATCGTCTAATAGATAATGAGTAACTGTGTGAAGTCCAATGGTAGGATTGATGTGAGAGGATGTACACAAAGAATTTGCACAGTGACCTCATTGGTCCATCTCTTTACCATTGGGGAGGGGATTGGGTCCTCTATAGCGTGGCATGGCGTATAGTGCATCATCTGATAGCCTTGCATGTTCAGACACGCAGCTCAACACATAAGTGGGGTGTTGGGTTGGGTGCCCAAGCATGCAGGGCCATCAAATGTACATGCCATGTCACGCTACACAGGAGCCCCATCCTTGGGGAAGGTCTCCTAGCACGCACTCACACTAGCTCTCCCCCTCATGAAATGACCCCACTACTCCCAATATACGAAACCATTTCATAGCTTATAGCTTGCTCAGAGAACCGCCTCCCTATATATATATAATATAAGAGTAAGCTTCGCACTTAGCCTTTTTGTTCATCTAGGTGCCTTTGGGTAGGAGATGTTGCTGTTGTCTGGGGTTCTCGTATGAGGATACCGCTAGGACGAGGGGTGGGAAGTAAGCCTTGGGTGGCCGTTTTCTTGTGAGTGCGATGTGGTATCACAGACGCTTTACCTTTTCCTTTACCTTTATCGGGAGGACGAGGCGGATTCATCTCTACTAAGGTATCCTTTGTAAAGCCCTAGCAATTCAAACTTCTTAGAAACTCTATTGTAACAGTATAATCACATGTTAGATAACTTAACCCTAATTTTTGAGGTTTCGGATACCAAGTATTCCATCTGATGTGTGACCAGTTTAGGTAAACCAGTGAGATGAAATGATCTCACACTTGTTTCTGAGGTAACCGAAACCCACTTCCAGTAACATCATCTCTTACAAAGCTAAACCCTTACTGTAACATCTTCTTGAGGAAGTTAGGCTAAGTTTGATTTAATTTCATGGTCAGGAATGGGAGTTTGGCATTGTTTGTGGGAAACTTTTAGACCGTTTCAGCTTTCGATAAAGCATGCATTAACCAACGAAGGAATACTTTACTTGGAAGACTCTAAGGTTCAGATACTTTTTTTTTTTAAATAAAACTCTAAGGTTCAGATACGTGCCTTTCCTATTCCTTCCTTGAGCTGTGGCTAATCCCCATGTGAAATCCACATGTGAATATGCCGACTTTAGAGAGACTATATTGTCTCACTATCTTATGGAAGAAGGTGGATATGCGATTATGGTGTATGCATATTGTCTCAAGGGTTTCTCTTTTTCTTTCCTTTCTCTCTCATCATTTAATGATGTAGACTCTCTTGTATATGAATCGACATCTGTTAAAAACACTTTAATGCGTGTATGATATCAATATCATGAGGTAGTGTGTCGATGGGAAAGAAAAAATCCTCCGCAATGCGCTAATCTTGTCGTGCACTACAATGTGGGCCAGAGAGCTCGACACGTGAAAGTTGTGATATCCAACGGTGCTAAGCTTAAGAAGATTTTTTTATAAAAAAACTGTATTGCATTGAACTCACACTGTTGGATGAAGTTTCTTCCACGTGTCGAGCTCTCAAGCCCGCATTGCAGAGGATTTTAATCCGTGTCAATCTCTCTTCTTAATCTTCCTTATTTTTTGACAAATTTTTTTTGTCATCCAGGATAAAAATAAAGTCTTGTCAAGCTATCCTTGAAAACGAAGAAAAACTTTTTAAAAACAAATTCCAAAAACAGACACTTAAATCAATTATTATCTCATCAAGAATTTTGTCTTATTATATATTTCTTTTTTGGCTTTGAGACATATTCAGTCACTCCTCATCCATGGTAACCTAGGTGATCAAATTCTATGATTGGACTCTTGGAAGAGTGAGTCTCACTATTATTTAACTCAAAGCTAGTCCTATTAATAAAGGTCCAAAATATCCTTCCTTGGTAGAATCAGAAAGTCATTTCCCAGGTGTATAATGTAAAACTCAAGTTGTGTTTAATATGCATTCTAGGTCAATTTTGCATTCTCGGATGATAAAATATAGTTGTTTTTATTGTCCAAGAATATAAAATCGACCTAGAATGCATACCAAACACAGCCTCAATCTATCATGTCTATTTTCTGGGGTTTTGAGCCCGACCCATGATCCCATGTGACATGTTCATATCTGGTGAAGTGATTTCAAAGTTGTTTCCGGTAGGAAACATCTTATCCACTCCCCCCCCCCCCCCCCCCAAAAAAAAAAAAAAATCATCTCCTAACAAATTTTCCATCCAATATAGTTACTTTCTAATCCTACCTACCTCTTTTATCTCTCTCCTAGTGACATAAACTCAAAGCTTCACTAGGAAGTGAGACTATGTTTGGTTAGATGGTGAGGAGTTGGGCTTCTTCTTCTTCTTCTTTTTTTTTTTTTTTTTTTGTGTGTGAGGGGGGTGGTTGGCATTCCTTTCTAGAGTTTCTCTTCTACAGTTTCCTATCATGACATCTTATTGTTTATATACTTCAGAGAATCATTTATTTGGGTACCCAAATATATAAATCCATAGTACATTATAATGGCAATGGTAGTTACACATATTAAAGGAGAAATTTCACCTTCTGAAACAAATATAAAAGGTGAGATGAATGAAAGGTTTAGATTCTATGGGTTTTTTTTTTCCAGCCCATCCCATTAAGATTACTCCAACTAAAGAAAGATTCTATGGGGTTTTTCCAGCCCATCTCATTAAAATTATCCATCTAAAGAAAGATTCTAGTGTAGTAAAGGAAAAAGTTGTAATGGGTAAGAAAATCAGGATTCAGGAATTACTTGTGAGGGGCATGGTATGGCAAGGGTGGCAATGGAAGGGTATCGGATTCGGGATCGGTCACCCCAGAATCCGATACAGGATCATAAACAGATCAATGTATCGGCATGGTATTAAACGATTTTACCCCTGATTTTCTTTTAAAAAAATGATTTTTTAACCTTTTACCTCTGGTCCATACCGTTACATTGATACGGGTCAGGAATTGATATCGGTATCAGCCTATACCGAATCCCTAACCAATACCTAAAACCATGTGATTGAGAGATATGGAGAGTGAGAGGTTAATTAAGCATTAAGCAAACAAGAAACGTATCATACCATACGCGTGGGCATTAGTTAGTTAGTAAGTATAATAAGGCATCATCTTATTCTTATTTTCAAAATAATTCAAAATAATATGAGATTTACATATAGATATTATATATGATAGTTAGGTACATATAGCCTAATATAGGAATGTCAAGGTATGAACTGCACCGGTTAAACCGACCGATTAAAACCAAAACTGATTCGACCGATTAGTAAATGGCTTGATTTTGGGCCTAGCCAGATTATTATTTGGTCGGAGTCAGCTCTTGATAGAAAGTAGACCGGCGGGTGGGTCGACTAAAGCAAACTAAAACTGGTAACCAACCGTGTATGCCCGATCCGCCCATTTATAGTTTGAACAGCCCAGCCCGTTTATAGCCCAATTAGCTTGATTAGTACAATTAGATTGATTAGCTTGAGTCCCATTATAAACCGCGAGTTACAGAATACCAAAATTACCAATAGATCTGTGCCTGGTCTATGAGGCCCGATTAGCTAAATTGATGGAGGCTGATTAGGCCCGACCCTAGATATGCGTGCCCCCTACACTGAGAGAGAGAGAGAGAGAGAGAGAGAAGGATTTTTATCATCTCAAGTGTGGTGCACTGCCCGTGCACTACATCTGAGAATCCAACGGTTAAAACATGGCCAGAGACATTTTTTTATCTTCTCAAGTGTTCGGTGTACGGTTGGATTCTCAAGTGAGGTGCATTGCATTTGAGAGGATAAAAATCGAGAGAGAGAGAGGATAGGCAAATTGATGTAAATCGATTTCCTACCCATTGGATTGGAATACAAGTCAGACTTACACCGATTACTTCGTGAATTGATGCAAATACCCTTCGATTACATATCCAACCAGTAATTCAATGAAGGGGCAAATAACACCTGTCCATATTAACCCCAAGGAGCAGTGCAGTTGGCAAGGGACGAGGCCTAAGGAAGCTGAAGGTCTAACTCCGCCTCCCTCCTTGGGATGTTTTAGTAAAATTATCAAAATACCATCAAATGGAGATAAATATAGAATATAAAATGACAACTTTTGTAATTTTAGCAACTTAGCTACATACTCTATTCATTTTAAGCTTAAATTGTACCAATGAGATGTTTGCCTAGACCCTAATCCTCTATCCCATGGACTAACTAACTCATATATTGTCGTGTAGTAAATAGTGAAATGTTATTTACCAAAAAAAAATAGTGAAATGTTATACTTCACTAGGAAAAGTGACATGGAAGAAAACTCTTATTAAAAGGTACATATTTTTTGAATAAGAATATGAAGTCACAGGATTTAACCTTATTTAAAAGTAAATAAAAGGACAAAGAAAATCTAGAATAAATTATTTTTTTTCCACCAATTTGGTTACAATAAATTCCAAGTTTTGTAATTTATTTTGTCGTCTCACACTCTAACTAACTAAGAGTAGTATCATGTTCAGTAAAAACACACCGGCAGGGATAAAAAGGGAAATTTGTGCTACTCTTGATATAAAGGAGATGGGGTTAAATTCCAAATACTTGGGCACTACTTTATTCCCAGTTCGCTCTAAAATCTCAACCCTTTCCCCTATTATGTCTTGAATCCATGCCAAACTATCATCTTGGAAGGCAAACTTCCTCTCCCAAGCGAGGAGAGTGACACTCATTAAGGCCGTGCTCCATTCCATCCTCGTGTACCATATGTCTTGTTTTCTTTTCCCTAAATCACTTTGTACTAAATTGGATGCTATCTGCTCCAACTTTTGGTATACGGGGACACCTGCTAAAAAGCATTTATCTCTCATTGCTTAGGACTCAATTTGTAAACCCAAGGAGTTGGGGGGATTGGGTCTCCGTACCCATTGGAACCATAATCGGGCATTGATCATAAAACTTGGTTGGCGTCTTCTTAATGAGCCCAATTCACTGTGGGCTCAGGTCCTAAAAAATAAATACTTTGCTAATCAGTCGCTACTTGACCCTTTAATCACTTTCAAACAGGGGTCGTGGACTTGGAACAGTATCCGCACCATACTCCCCCATTTGAGGAAAATGATCCGTTGGAAAATTGGTACTGGTTCAACCGTCCTTCTTTGGGAAGAACCTTGGATTCCTACTACTGATTTCACTTCACTTAATCAGGTTATCCAACCTAACCCTCTTTTCTAGACTATGCATGAACTCCTTATTGGTAGGGAATGGAACATACCTCTGCTTGCCGTCCTGTTCCCTCCCCCAATTTGCTCACAGATCCTATCCAACCAACTTTCCACCAACCCTTTCACTGATTGCCTACACTCTCATCTGTCCAAGTCGGGGAAATTAACAACAAAGAGAGTTGCTGCTGCTTTAGCTCACCACTCTCACCTTGCCCCTACTACCTTGCCCAATACCTTTTGGAGGCAGTTGTGGAAGCTCCAGATTCCACCAAAATTTATCATTTTTACCTGAAAGTTGCTGCATGATGGTATACCTACACGGTCCAAGCTTTTCGGGGCAGATCAGTCTACTAATCGATGCCCCTTTTGCTTGGCTGCTCTAGAAACAACCTGGCATCTTTTCTTTTCCTGTGACATAACTAAAAGGATATGGGCTGCTGGTCCCTTGGGCCTACGCACAAAAGGAATTGCTGGATCTACCCCCATCAATGCACTTCATAATCTATTCCACAGTTGCATCTCAATGACCATTAATCCACGCACCACCTTAAGCATTATCTGTATTACTTTATATTTTATTTGGATCCACAGGAATCAGATAATCTTTGGCACCAAATCCTTGAACCCTCACAATATCATCAATAATATTATCCGCTGGGTTAATGACCTAAATCTCTTTTCCTTTGAGACAAATGATTCCCTCTAGACTCAATCTATCCTACATTCCTCCAACATCCAACTTCGCTCCAAAGCAGACTATTTGCGGCTAGGAACTCAAACTGTTATTATATCTTATGGTAGTTTCGGCCCCATAACCAATGCTGGGGGATGGGGTTTTTTGGTTATTCATAACAGCAACTTCTATGCTTTTTCTGTACATTATGGTTATGTAGGGTCAGCCCAAGAGGCCGAGTTGCGGGGACTCAATGCAGGGCTCCAAAGGACACTTCCACTGGACTGCGAGGAAATGATTGTGTGGACTGATTCCCAGGAGGTGACAGATTGGCTCGAGAAACCGATGGATCATCCCTGACCGTACCATCTTTACACCTGGTTATTTGATATCTCCCATCTTATTTTCTCCCAACGGTCTGTAAAGATTATAAAACAACCTAGATCTTATATTACTCCAGTTGATAGACTATCTAAGCATGCTACACTGAATAGTTTCTCCTTTGATGACTGTTAATATAAGTATTATGTTTAATGAATGAACTTACATTTTCTTCACCAAAAGAAAAAAACAAAAAACATATCAAGACGTGGAAGAATTAAATCCCGTCCATAGACTCTATACGAATGTTCCAGTCTATAAAACCTAAGCGTTAAAGGAGAATCGTCCAAAAAAACTTAATGGGCAATAAATAAAGTGCTGCGAAGGGTAGAAGAGAGAGAGAGAGAGAATCTTCGGCGTCGGACTCGAAAAGGAAAGTCGGAATCCATTGGTCGTTTCGGAGAGAGAATAGGCGGAACGGTGGAGACTGTGGAGGATCTCCTCACATTCTCACCATTTTGTTCTTCACCGAAAGAGAAGAGAGAGAGAGAGAGAACTGAAGAGGGATGATTGTTTATTGATTCTTTCTTTAAGAATGTCGTCTGTCAGAATGATTACTGCTCTTTGAATCTGATCCTATTTCTTAATTCCAACTCTCTTTTCACTTTCTCAGGTATGTTCTTTTGATCCTTCCTTTTTCTCGAATTCCCTCTTTTTTGGGGTTTATTGATTTTTTATTTGGGGAAATATGAAGCCGCCGATCTTCTGTTTATCATCCACATGCGGAAGCATGATTGTGATCATCAATCTTGTTTTTTATTCTCTCCTGTTTGCTTCATGTTATTGTTGGTCTGCTGATCGATCAATCTTAACTTCCTGTAATCCGTAATTTCTCTTTCTGTTTTGTGTTTATATATATATATATAGGATGAAATTTTTATTTAATTGGTTGTCTTTGATCGTTACGATGGATTCGGTAGATGAATGCTTGTTTTGTATACCTGGGGCTTTCGTAGTTTATGTTCTTTATTATTCAGATTCTGCTGTGTCATGTTTGTCCCAGTTTAAGTAATTCTTATCTGTGTATAGTAATCACGATTGATGTAAGGTTGGTTGGCTTGGATGATAAAATTAGGTATAGTGACTGACTTGTATCAAAGAACCAGATCTTTACCCCTTCACAGTATTCTAATAAGTAGTCCACACTCCACAGGGATTATCTAACATTTCGCATACTGGTTAATACTGAGTTTGGTTGCTTTCCCCTCACAATGTGGGATAGGAACAGTAAGAAAAAAAGCTTTGCAATTTTGGTTGCATAGGTGAGAGAAAATCCTTGAAAAAGTAACTTCTTTTGGGAGAAAGGTTATCTCTAGTTTTGGAAGAGAGAACAAAAGCAGGGAAAAGATATTTGGGAGAAAATTGGTCGTATCTGGCTTTTCCTTTACCCCTCATAAAGTGGGGAATAACTCACTAGCTAACTGTGGTTCTTGGACAACCAAACAACAATGATGGGATTATGAGTATATTTTCTCTTGATTTTCTCAGTACAACTGAACAATAGATGGAGGAACTTTTCTTTTCCATCTCTGTTCCAAGAAAAGAACCAAACACAGCCTAAGTTGCTTATCTTTAACTGGACAATTTTGTTAAACCAATTGGCTATCTATTCGATAACATCCTAAATATACAAGGAGTATATCGATGAAATAAGGTGGTGGTGGGTAGTTACTTCTGGATAGTTTAAGCGATGCATCAGTCAGAAAACTCTGGTGATGTGAACCATCTTCTGGTTCAATAACTACCCAAGCACTGTTTTAGACATGTTATACCCTTCCATAAAAAAATTAAACTATATCACAGGTATGAAGAGAGCCAGTCTAGTGGTATGTTTGACTATAGGATGTTAGGTGGTCAGATCTAATATCCATCACATGGTAAATCAGTTAAGGCCCAAATTTTGTGTACAAGTAGATCCTATGGCACCTTGATTACCTGTCAAATTTGAATTCAATCAGAGATGGCAGTGTAAAGCTATGAAGATTCATTCCATTTTGAAAAAAACTAATGGATGGCTAAAAATACAAGGGAAAGTTGCCAATATATGGGGGTAAATAATTGAGTTTCTGTGAAAGCTGGCATGGTCAATCTAGACCGTGCTCTTTCCTATTCAATGGTTGGATTTGCGATATCAGTATTCCATGTGACACATTAGGTGGTCATTATATGGAAGCTTCCATGAGTGGACCAACAAGAAGAAACTTTACCCAGGTATGACTTATATTAGGAAGATATTTCAGTATTTGATATTTGATGATCTTTGCAGATGCCTCTTATGCTCCTTCTCTGTTATTTCATCTTATTCTTGTCACTTAATTGATTCTTTAATCCATAGCTCAGGTGATGTGTTTTGTGGTCTTCAGTTCAAAAGTCTGGTTAATATGTTCCTGTTGTTATCTTTCCGAAACAAACTGGACTTGGTATACATTTTTTTATATATTGCTTCAAAATGACTAAGCATCTTATGTCATAACTCCAGTATAGCAAACCTTTGCATTTCAGGGCATCTTTTCTGTTTGAATGCTTTGTGACAAAGGATTGGCACTGAATCAATTTTTTGTCTCAGTGTTACATGAGGTTAGCATAAGCATGTACCACTAATCGCCACTGCCTGGAAAAATTTTAGTACCACAATTCTTCTTTTTAGGTTACTTCTGACCATCTGAGGTGCAGTCTATTTCTGAAATTATTGTAGGAAGTTTAAAACCATTTATAGATATTGACAACATCATGATTAGAATTATTAACTTACTTCGAATTTCAGCATGTCAATTTCCAGGTTCTCCTATAAATTTTGTGTCCCTGTCTTTTGCATGCTGTCCATGTTGACATATTTGTACTTTGGGATGGCTCAAGTTGTTAGGCCAACATTCCTTTGATTGAATAAGAGGCAACGACATGAGCTTAATTTCGGAAGGACAAAAAATAAGGTCATTGAATCATCATCTCCCTGATATATAAGGGAAAGTTGTCACTTTGTTTTCCTATATTTAGAATTTTTTTAAAATAACTTTATTAGGATGACAGTGCTTATTATGTTTCGCTCCTCCCTTCCCCAAAGAAAATCTCCTGCACTACATATTACTCTTCCACTCAGGTAAGGAACTCTATTAGATCTTTTCCCTCCCTCCGTACTGAATCTGCAAGCATAACTGTCACCTTTTGATCAGTTTCAACCAAACTTGGGTTCCACAATCAGAAGGTGAGAGTTTATTGCAGAATGAGGACAGTGAAAAACTAGTACAAAGTTCCTAAACTGCTCTTCCTTTTTATATGTTCTCTCCATTGTACAACACTCTTCAATCACCTCCCTAACTTGACCATGCCTTATGTTCATTCTACTAAACTTGGGTTCCACAATCAAAAGGTGAGAGTTTATTGCAGAATGAGTACAGTGAAAAACTAGTACAAAGTTCCTAAACTGCTCTCCCTTTTTTATATGTTCTTTCCATTGCACAATACTCTTCAATCACCTATTCACCTCCCTAACTTGCCCATGCCTTATGTTCATTGAAACCACAACCAAAATGGTTCCTGCTAAGTCATTACCTTCACCAAAAATCAATCTGATAAAGGAACCTTACTCACTAGGCTTTATCCTAACTACTTGGAGTCATCTCCGTAACTCTTATTGTGCAATCCCATTCTATTGCATATTAACTATAGTGATGTTCCTGGATGCCCACTGAAAGTTGACACATTCACCCTCTTCTTTTTTCTGTAACATTATATGATGCGTATACAAACAGACTCAATGTTCTAGGTTCCAAAGCTATAAATTTATCGCATAAAAATATTTAAACTGCACTCAAGAAAAGCATAAGCATGGTTATAATATTTCAAAATTGTTTCTGATTACTACATGTTTATTTTTTGAGAGCAAGTGGGCTTCCAAAAGAGATACCGTCTCTTTGTGTTAAGAAGAAGAAGCAATGATCAGCAATTTGTCCTTCATGTAATTCCCTCTGGATTTTCTCCTCCCCCACCCCCCTTTCTCTTTTTGGAGCTTCTTTTTTTCTTTTTATCTTTTTAGGTTGGTATTTTTGCTGGGACCCTTTTAAGGCTTGTCCAAATCCTTTGAACTGAGACACGATGATTTTCTTATGAGTCCTATGTAAGCAGAGGGGCATAATAATTTGAAGAAGTTAGCAAGCTAGAGTTTTTCTTCAAATCTTGATGAGTCAGTCCAATTGTTTTATGATTGCTATGTCTTACTTGTGCCAAATAGATAGTCTCTATCGTTCATGACGGAAATAATGATCTGCCAAAAACTTAAATTTCTTTGCAATCAAGAGTGAGAGAAAGAGAGAGCCTGCTTTAGAACCATATCCATTAGTTATTGAGGATTAATTGAATCACATCTGAGCCTGTTGATCTTTTGTAATCATGTGAACTTGTTAATCTGTGGGATTAAATTTTTTTATGCAAACACTGTCATATTTATTTCCTAATAGTTAGTGAACTCCTGAAGATACTTTTTAAAAAATAATAACAAAACTTTGCTTTTCTTGTCCTATGGAAGCATTTGAGGGTGATTTCACAGCCAAATTTATCAAGGAAACTTGGTATGTCCAAATCTCTTACACGATCTTCAGTGATTGTTATACCTAACTTGGGAATTTCGGCATCACCGGAGAATGTGTATTAGACCCTATGATAATGCTACTCGTTAAGAATTTGGGCTGTATAGCATATGGACAATCCTTTGAAAGAACGATGCAAAGAAAATTCTTTTTTTTGGGGGGAATTTGGAGAGAATTCTACAGGCGGACCTTGATTCTGCCATGTGGCAGGTCAGACAGGGTGTAATCTTGTGGATAGGTGGACCCAAGGGTCCCCTACTCACATGTCAAATTTCATCGCAATCCAAGTTGGCCAACTGGCAAAATCACATATTTGCAAGCTAAAAAAATGGGCAGTTTGACAAATACAGGAATGCATGGACATACCTTGGGAGGGGGGGGGGGAGGTATTGACTGAATTTGACTTCTAAAATTGAGAGACTTGACCAATCCAGTTTACTCCCTCGATATCCTATACTATCATCCTCCACATGGCAAAAATAGGTGGCCTGCTTAGAAACCTCTCCAAGCGGACTGGCGTAGAAAAACTTTTGCCTTCTCTTAATCTTTGGCAGCTGCAAATCAACAACATCTAGCAGAAGATTCAAAGATTGAACAGCATCTTCAAATTAATTTTCTTGCAAGATTTCACTAAACTTGGTTTAAGATATGATGCACTCTAATATGCTCAAAATCGATGTTCTCTGTCAGAACTCAGAACCTGAGTCTTTTAGTATTGAGCAGCATCCTCACTAGTTTCAGTTATGTCAATTTTTTAAGGACCCGTAGTGCTTTTGTTGCAGAGTTGTCAAGCTGTATTCAATTACCGTCCTTCTTGTCCCCCCAGTCTACTGTTGGGACAGAACTGCTACAGTCTGATAGTGTTGGTGATATAAACTAAGGTTACCGCTCTCAAGCTTACATCTGAAATCAGGTGCTGCATATGTACTGTGAGGGTGAAATAAACAGATCCCATTATTGATCACACTGATTTCTGGATATCATGTATAAATGCATGTGAAGATGCATATATTCTTAATGGGACGTTTTATTTATCTGAGAAGTATTTTGGTGATACATCACTTGGAGACTTCATGTTTATGATTTGTTTCTTCTTTGTGTTGGTTGTCATGAACTTTCAGATGGAGAACCAGAGTCCCCAACAGCAGCAGCAGATTATCGAAATTAATAGAGATGTGCCTGACAGAGGCCCAAGCCTTGGAGGGGTTAAGGTCTGTGGTGAAGCACCGTGTGGATTCTCGGAAGCTGGAACCAGCTTGAAGGATGCCAAAGAACGAGCTGAATCCATGCGGAAGCTTTGGATGGCAGTTGCACTCTGTATTGTCTTCATGAGTGTAGAGGTAGTTGGTGGAATCAAAGCCAACAGTCTTGCCATCTTAACTGATGCAGCGCATCTGCTCTCCGATGTTGCAGCCTTTGCCATCTCCTTGTTCTCATTGTGGGCGTCTGGGTGGGAAGCAACTCCACGTCAGACATACGGTTTCTTTAGGATTGAGATCCTTGGTGCTCTGGTTTCTATCCAGTTGATATGGCTCCTTACTGGGATACTGGTTTATGAAGCCATTGCTAGATTAATTAATGACACAGGTGATGTACAAGGCTTTCTGATGTTTGTTGTTGCTGCTTTTGGTTTGTTGGTTAATATCATCATGGCTTGCTTGTTGGGACATGATCATGGTCACAGCCATGGCACTGGTCATGCTCATAGTGGACATGATCATGACCATGGCCATGGTCACGGTAACCACAACCATGGGATAAGCATTGTGACACATCATCATGGAGGGCAGTCCAAACAACATGACGAGCATGATCATGTTCATGATGCCAACCATTCGGAGCCGCTGCTTCAGAAATCTGTCGTAGATGCAGAAAGAGCACAAGCCAGTCATGAACATAAGAAGCAAAGGAATATCAACTTGCAGGGGGCTTATCTTCATGTACTTGGGGACTCCATCCAGAGTGTCGGAGTGATGATTGGTGGGGCAATCATATGGTATAGACCTGAGTGGAAGATAATCGATCTGATATGCACCCTTATCTTCTCAGTGACTGTGCTCGGCACAACAATAAGAATGCTGAGGAACATACTGGAGGTTCTGATGGAGAGCACACCGAGAGAGATTGATGCAACAAAGCTTGAGACAGGACTCCGTGGGATGGATGAGGTTGTTGCTGTTCATGAACTGCACATTTGGGCCATCACTGTAGGAAAGGTCTTGTTGGCTTGCCATGTGAAGATCAAGCAGGATGCAGATGCAGATATGGTGCTGAACAAGGTGGTAGATTATATCCGGAGGGAATATAACATCAGCCATGTTACCATCCAGATAGAGCGCTAAGTGGGCTCTGCACCCTTAGAGTTCATAGCCCCAGTTTTGGGGAAGGGAACGAATGGTGGACTGCTTTTCTGTTTTCATTCTCAGGTCCAGTTGTTTCAGCGTAAAATAGTGAGGGAAGAATATGTTTCTGTAAAATAAAAAATTTCATTGTTTGTTTTGAAGATTGGGGACAACACATTTTATGGATTTTTCTACCTGGCAAATTTTACGCACTCGAAAATCTTCCTTCGTAAAATTTTGAAATTCTTGAGGCTATCCTTTATTGCCCTAGATGGATCAAATATTGCCTGTGTATCTTTGTGGGTGATGTGGTTATATCCATACATTATTCTCAGAACAATATGGTGGGGGATTGTATAATTTAAATTTGGTTCGGATGACATATTGTATAATTATTTTAAATAATTTTATCATATTAAATAAATGGGATCGAATCCAGAACAGCCTCTCGGCAAAAGCCGTAGTTAAGGCTGTGCAGGTCTGCCTCTCCCTGGACCTGTATTGCCTATATGTCTTTTTATATTAAATAATTGACAAACAAGTACAGGACAATTATAAATCTCTCATACGTATTTTGTTCTTTTACCTTTTACTGGTTGACATTTTTTTTTTTCATATTCAGTTGCGAGCATATAGCCAAGAAGTGGCTACATTACTTGGTTAGTGGTTACTATAGGCTTTTCTGAAGAGTAAAGAGTTCGTCAAAACCCAGGGTTCGAGGAATTGGAATCAGCCAGTTCCAATCTCGATCCTACCCAATCCAGAACAGTATGGAATTCCAATATCAGGGTTTTCTTAATAAGTGATTCTAGCCGATCCAGAACGGAATTAGATCGCAACAACCAATTCTGAACTCTTGTTGCTTGTATAAACCACCCAAGTTCTGTTCATACGGCATTGAGCCATGGGCAATCGGGAGGGAGAAAGCATGGAGATAGAACATATAATGTTATACTGATAATTTGACACTTTTTCTGACTTTTTTTTTTTACACTTTACTGACTAATCTTTGTAGATAGTAACTTCTGCCTCCTTAAACATGTTGCTAATTCAGAAATTTCAACAAGAAGTTTAGGAGTGAATTTCCCTCCATCCACGATGAATGAGATCCTCCCATTCATCGAGGGGCGAGAGAGGGCAGGAATAGGTATCGGGAGGGTATTTTGGAACATACTAAAACCCTAGGAGGGGTTTGTGAACCCTAAGGATGGTGGGTGAACCGTCCCCTATGGGTGGAGGAAAACTTTACTTTGTCGATAAGTTCATTCATATGAAAATTTATTATGAACTATATCACAAGGCAATGACATAGATAGGACATCAGTTGCGTATTCAATATCAAAGGATGTGCCTAAGATCTCCAGTTCTTTAAAGAGAGGGTTATCAATCTCACCTGATCCATGATTGAAATACCCAGGTCAACTCTCCCCAAAACTAAAATGTAGCGATGCATGGGGCTCTACCAACTATTTCTTGACCATACAAAATTGATTACAATCACTTGGAATGATTGGAGTTCCATTGTTCCACCAGAAAAATCTTGGATGTAGAGACTTAGATTTAGTTCAAACTATGCCTACTGAACTTGCACTGCATAAAACAAACAATATACTAACCCAAAAAGGAAGAGATGTACTGTACAATATTGAATCATCCTTACAGTTTTAACTACCAATAATTTATGCATATTCTGAAATAATTGTAATTTATGACTGGTCGCAACCACAATTATAGCATTTTAGGCAAGGATTCCACAAATTATTTACCTTTTGGCTTCAATAAGCAGCAGAATGGTGGTGGGGGGGGGGGGGGAAGTAAAAAACCATAAAGGATCGAGTCCCATCACTAAACATTGTAATGTGTTAACATTTGGGTTATCTTCAAATCTCTGCACATTATTGGCATCTATAGCCTTCTAGGAAACATCCAAAGCGACTTCTTGAAGAACAAAAAATTTGTTATGGGAAGAATAAGAAAAGAAGAAAAAGCAACAACAAAAGTACACGTAAAGTTGGGGCTCTTCAAATTCTTTAATCAAGTCCCATATCATCCTTTGCAATATACCTAGATCTTCAATTTCCAAACCAGTCCTCAGTACAATAAAGGATGAGGGTGAGGAGACCAGGAATTTTGGTTAATTGGAAATGCAACTGGCAGAGGGAACACCATGTATGATTTGCAACTATTGGATATCAGATGCCCCATCAGCAGCAAGAGCCTCACACCTCACTCTGCCTTTGACTTTTTTATTTTACTGGCAGCAGATCTGCTGCTGGGTCCATGCATACATCTCCCCACAAACTTGAGGACCTCATCAATCAGTATAACTGGTAATGCAACAGCCAGCACTAACAGCCACTCATTGACGCTGAGAGGCACAATGCCGAATACTTGTGCAAGGAATGGTACATACAGGATCAAGAAATGCAAGCCGAAGGAGACAGACATTGCCAGCAGGAGCCATGGATTGACCCAGGGGGGCATTGTCAAGAGGCTCCCATCCTCAGATAAGGCATTGAGGGAGTTGAACATTTCAATCGCCACCAAAACAGACAGGGAGAGGGTCATGGCTTTCACTTTGCCGGCCTGGAAGTAATCACAAGGGTTGCTATCAAAGGAGAACACCCGAGCCCCAGCTGTGAAGTTGGAAACTGTAAACCCTTCCCAAGAAGAGCACTGACCCCAGTTGGAAAGCTGAGAATAGGTGACAAGTGTGTGGCCATCCTTGCTCAGGTCAATGCCCATGAAGGAGCCATGTGTATACCATATAATGAAGACACCCACAGTCGCTAGTCCTACATAGAGCCCAATGACCTGCAACATATTTGAAGAGTAAATTAAGATAGACATTGAATAATGCCAGAATGAATAAAATTCAGAAGAGATAGCAACTCGAGGAGTGACAGGATGATCATGAAAAAGGCTAGGGTACCAGGTAACGAAATAAAATCCAAGCACTGATCAATGAGTCATTGCTTCTTCTAGGAGGTTGCTTCATTATATCAGTGTCAGGTGGATTGAATCCCAGGGCCGTTGCAGGAGGGCCATCAGTAACAAGATTGACCCACAAGAGCTGAACGGGGATCAGGCCTTCTGGAATACCTAAAGCTGCTGTAAGAAATATGGAGGCAACCTCACCCATATTTGAGGAGATCATGTACCTAAAATAAAATAACATCATCAGAGCCATGCCAAATAGTTGGGAGCACTATAATGATAAACAGTAGTTATGAATTATTAAGATACCAATTTACAAAAATCACACATTTTCATAAGTGGGAGCAATCTGAATTCTATGATATTAAGATACATGCTATCGGTTGAAGGTATATATGGAGTTTTAACAATAAGCTAACGATGGTTATAAGGTTCTGGGCATGGCAAGTAGCTCTGCAAAGCAAAATTTATAAATAGTGTAACCATGCAGCCAGATCTTTACCTGGATCCAACCTGTATTTCAATCGGCTGAAGGTATATCTGGAGTTTTAGGGGCAAGCTAATGATTGGTGCGAGGTTCTGGGCATAGCAAGGAGAATTTCAGCAAACAAAATTTATAAATAGGGCGGTCGGGCAGCCAGATACCTAGATCCAACCTGTATTTGGCCCAATTAAGGCACCCTGTCCCCATGGATGCGCACACACAGACACAGTCACAGACATAAGCACGCACACACACACACACAAGTAGCCCCTTTATTTGAGATTGGCATTTCATCTTTTGATGAACCTTTTTTTTTTCCATTTTTTCTTGGGGTGAAGGGGGACAGAGGGGGAGGGGGAAACTCTTAATTGGCCATGTATCAAATTATATATCTCAACTCCATTATTCATTGCCTAAATGTTGAACTTCCCGTTCTATAATCCGCTGTCAAAACATTTAACAAGATATTGACTGTATAGTCATTTTCGAAATTACTATTCACTAAAAGGAGAAACGTTTTTCCAAAATTTTCACAACTAGAGATGAGTTAGCTATTCATGATGTAGGAGTATCACTAGCAGCAATCTGAGCTATTATCCTTCGAGGAGTTTAATTTGAGCAGGTTTTCACACATGGAACTAATATTACTAATTTACTACATGAATGGTTTGTGGAATCATTCTTAACTGTTATGGAGAATTATCAAAAATTCTTAGCATAAACAAAGAGGTCTGGGTCACTTGGGATGGTCCTAGTTGGCTCCGTTAAAGAAGTCCAATTGTATTGGGTACAGAGTCCATGTTTTTGCCTTCATTTTTTTTTTTTTTTTTTTTTTTGTGGGGGGGGGGGGGGTGGGGGGTGGTGGAATAAATAATGAATTTATTAGACAAGGAGAAAGGGAATAGTACAACACGAGCTGAGGCAAGGAGGCCTCAGTGAGGAAGACAAAAGCCCCAAACTAGATAAGAAATAAAGGGAAAATACAGCACAGAAAAAGAAGAAGAGAGGACTGGTCTCAGAGGTAAGCCACTAATTGTAGTGGACCACTCCTTGTTTATTTAGCACATTAGCCACTTTATTATTAGTCCTATAACATAAACTAGGGCAGACCACTCCTTGTTTATTTAACATATTAGTCACTTCGATATTACTCCCAAACAAAGGACTAAACTTGTTTTTTATTTCTTTTGTTGTTGTATTAGAATTAGGATATGATATGGGTTACAAATGGGGATGTGGTATTCATTGAAACAGATTGCTTATTGATTACACAACGATATTATGAGGGATCCTTGAAGCATATGATTTTATTTTTTTTTGGGTAAATAAATAAATTCATTACTAAAGAGAAGAAGAATACATCAGTCCCTAAAGAGGGGAGAAGAAAGACAACTAAATACACAAAACAGGACCAAACCCTCGAGAAGCAGAGGGGCCTGAAGAAAAGAGAGAGGAAGGCCTCAGGAAACAACAATATGCATGTTCCTTGGGGTGGCAATACAAATAGAGGAAACAGCAGAAAGCTTGCCTTTGATGTCGAAGGAAATGGAGACCAATGAGAGTTGGAGGTCCATTTCCTGAGAATACGCTCCATCCAAATATGGTTGATGGCGGCACTGAAGGCAAGCTTATCCACAACATCACAGATAATATAACCAGCAAAAGATATGTCCATCCAAATCCATTCCCTCTGGAAAGGGAGAATCGTTTGTTTCTTGGCCAACAGTTTGCTAGGATCCCTTTCCAAATAGAAGAGGAGAGGGGGTATGCAAAAAAGAGGTCGTCAGTATCTTCCACTGCATTCCAGCAGAAGCAGCAAGGCTGGGACGGAGATCTGACAATGAATGAGGACGTACTGCATTGGGAGGCATTTGGTGAGGGCCGCCAAACAGTGAAACTGTGGTGAGGGATGTGGTATTTGAACCACACAAGCTTGTGCCAAAGAGATAGGGAGACCAAGGTCCAGATGAAGTCCCAAGCTGCCTTAGAGCTGAAAAGACCTGAAGATACAGGAGCCCAAATGATATTATCTCCTCTTCCATGGGGCCTTCTGGATATGGATGGCAAGGCATTCCACATATTAGAGAGCATAGGAGAGGAGGCCAGAGGAGCCCAATCACCAAGACTAATGATGTTAGCTACATAAACTGCTTGGAAAGGCCTGAACTGTAAATAGCTCTTGTACTGACAGAGTGACGGAGAACCCCCATAGGGTACCAATGATCAAGCCAAAGGGAGGTGGAGGCACCATCATCAATTTGGAAGTAAATGGCCCCAAGGACAATAGGACGAAGAGACAGAATCTTACAAAAGCAGGGATTAACGCCAAGATGGAGTTATGGAGATCAACTTTGGAATCAAAAAGTTTTAAGATAAGTAGAACAAAGACAGAGTATATGTGTGTAACTTTGGTTACACTAGAACAGATAATGAGGTGGTGAAAATTGATGAGGGAGATTCCACAAAGTGACTATTTTAGGTACTTGGTCTCAATCATAAATAAAGAAGATGATATAGGGGATGATGTTTCACAGAAAATTAAAATAGGATGGATGGAGCGGAGAGGTGCGTCCGGAGTGTTGTGTGAAGAGCTTATTCCTTTAAACTAAAAGGAAAATTTTATAGGACAATCATACGACTGGCTATGATGTATGGTGCGGAATGTTGGGTAGTTAAGAAGCATCATATAGATAAACTCAGTGTAGTGGAGATGAGGATGTTGAGATAGATGAGTGGCAAAACTAGGAAGGATAAAGTAAGGAATGATTATATTAGAGCTGATTTGGGAGTAGCTCTAATACATTATAAGCTATGAGAAAGTCGTTTGAGGTGGCATGGCCATGTTCAACAGAGGCCTTTGGATGCTCCAATACAAAGGAGTGATTTGATTCAGATTGAAGGAACTAAAGACGTGTTTGGTTGAAGGTGTCGGACAAGTCAGATCCCGTCGAATCTGGATTCTTCTTCTTTTCTTTTTTTCTGTTTGGTTTCTCGGAACATGGTTTCATGTTCGAATCCGCAAATCCACGCGAGTCCACATTTAAGGCTATATTGAGACTCCAATAAAATTCACCCCTTGGGGTAAATTCAGCAACGAATCCACGCGAGTCCACCTTCTCCGTTTCTCTCTCTTGCTTTCTCGATTCTTGATCTCCATACCGGTCATCTTTCGAACTGGGTTTCTCAGTATGGAAGAACAAGATCTTACTTTACCTTTATCTTCTTCTCCTCCTGTCCACGTCAATGGCGAGCCTTCAGGTTCTGCTCCCTCCTCTTCTTCTTCTTCCTTTTTTATTTTTTTTGGGATAAGGACAATAATTATTCTAATTTCTCGTTTTCTACCCTGCTTCGATCTATACTCCTCGATCTCAGAATAATGGCACATTCTATTGTTGTAAGACATTCCCCCATTCCTTCCAACTCTCATTCGTGACCCTCCACCGGCACACGGTTTCTTATCTTCCGTTTTATTTCCCTTCTATTAAGGGATGTTTAATAAGGATATATGCACACATTGTATTCTACTCAATATAGAATTCTGTTTTCTCTGGTTTTCCTTCTTAACAAGATGAAATTAAGAGGTTCAAATAAAAGAAGAGTGGGAAGTAGCAACAGTGTTTCCTCCTCTGGAGAAATATCTTCTCTTTCAGTATAACATGCTACGAATTTGGGAATGTACAATGGCTGGTCCATATCTTGTACAGAAATTTTCAATCTTTATTTGGTAGAAACTTACTACTTAGCTATGTTTATTTCTAATTGTTAATGTCAGAGAGGACAATGGAGTGCTGTTACTTCACCTTCATATAGATTCAGGATGAATCCAATTGACAGACTCAGGGTAACCGAACAGGTTTTTTTTTTTTTCTCAACTACGAATCCACATGAACCAGATTCGTATGAAGCAGATCCAAAATCAGAATCTAACTCATCCGACACCTTCAACCAAACACGTCCTAAAAGAGCTAGGGGCAAACCTAAAATGACCTTAGGAGAAGTGGTGAGGAAAGACATGCATAGCTTAGGCCTTGTATCAAGTATGACCTCGAATAGAGCTGATTGGAGGAAAAGCTGAGTTGTTGTACAGGCTGGTAGTAGTTATTTACTTCTTTGGGTTATTTTATTTGATTATTTTAGTTATGTTGAGAAAGTCGTAGAAGATAGGCTAGTTAGTTTTGAATTCTATTTTCGTTTTAGAGTTGGAATAGGAGTCTTTGTTTGTTTTGTTTCTTTCTCTTTATATATCTACTTGTAGTTGTTAACAGAGATTGAAATTGAATTGAGTTGAGTTACATACACTGTAGGTGTTCGTGTCGAGTTGGTCGACTACCGTTCCACTTCCCAACCTCTCTCCTCGTCGCAGGTGCTGGTTTCCTTTTACCTCCCTTTGTTCTCTCTCTCCCTTACATCCTTTTGTATCTCCTTCTCTTCTCATTATTCTGTCCTTGGTTATTTGTTCTTTCCATACTCTCGGATTTCCCCTGTTTGGGGGGTACTTGACGCCCTCAACAATTGAACCGAGCTCCTTCGATCCTCAACTTTTGTTGCCGGAATTTAGTACATATAATCCTTAACTCGGGGCGACTTAACCTGGAGAGTTTGACATCCACAACTCACGTATGTGGTGAGATCCAACATGCTGTTGGAACCTGCAACTGGATCAGCGACCTGATCTGAGTGATTTCAGAGCTTCAATCCCAATTGGTGGATATTTGATATGTTGCTGGTTACATTCAACAGGATTAGGAGTTGGGATTCTCCTCTCAAAATTTCAAGTCAATTGGGTTCCTATCGGGACAGTTCTTGCACTCGTAGACCAGTAAACCCTTCGCTGGTTTCCTGATTCATGGAGAAAGAAGAAGAGTTCTTCTCATTACTTACTCTTTTATATTGCACTTCCCATATTACCCCTCTCATTCGCTTTTATCCTCTTTTCTCCCTTATTTTAATTTTATTCCAAGTCCACCCCTTCTCTTTAAATTATAATCCCCTTTACATCCTTTCTTCCTTGATTCTTAGTAATCATTTACTATTCCCTTTAATTATGAATCTGTCACTCTCTTATAACTTCCATTTACTACTGTTTTGCCACTAGACTATTGATTTGTTTAGTTCATTGCTTGTGTGGGCCCACAGTGATTCTGAATAGGGTGTTCGAGGGGCATTTTTTTGGGTGGCAAACAAAAAATTTTTTAAAAAAGGCGTACCCAGTGCACGAGGCTTCCGCCACAGCGGCGTCTGGGGAGGATCATAATGTACGCAGCCTTACCCCTGCTTCGCAGAGAGGCCATTTCCAGACTCGAACCCACAACCACTAGGTGGCAAACAAAATTTAATGAACTTAAAAAATAGAAATTAGATAGAAATTCAAAACTCTTGTAAAGCAAGTGAATAAGAGACCCCCGAGGGGCAAGCTGCATGATCAAAAAGTCAAAACCAATTCAACTACACATCATTAGGAATTTCAACTCTCGCAAGATAGATACCCGCTGCAGGTACTCCATTGAACCTAGCTTCCCATAGAGAAAGTGACCCAGGCATGCCACATCTTGGGAAAACCATGGATGACCTTGTCAGGCCCACAAGCAGGTTTGCATTGTTCTTATTGGACCACAAGATTTAGTTGTTATGCTCATCACCCACTCTAAATGGGAGAATAGGAAATAATGGATGTTCTCAAAAGTATTTTAAATCATATATGATAAACAACAATGGCACCATTCCTACAGTAAGTGTAGGCAAAATTAGCAAAATTAGTTGACAACAACAAAATTTACAGCCTTTTATTAGCAAGTGCATTTTTTTATTATCACATAAAATAAATGAGGATTGTAAAGGAAAGCAAACCTGATGAATGCCTTCATGTTGTTATAAATAGATCTGCCTTCACCAACAGCAGCAACTATTGTACTGAAATTATCATCTGATAACACCATGTCAGAAGCTTCCTTTGCAACCTGTGAAAAATAAGGGGCATTAGAAAGATGGTTAAACAGATACTTAAAACAAAACAACATACAATTCATTAAAAAAATTATGGAATGACATTTGTGTCTTAAGAAAGGAGGGAGATAAGTAAAAAAATGGATTAAAAATAGGATCATGTAGTTTGTAGATCAAGAACGACTCTTTTAAATGGTACACTACACGAGTACACTAAAATGAATTCCAGATAACATATTTCCTGTGGTTGTCTGTATTGCAGTAGGATAGGGACAAATTTACTAATAGTAAAACCCTTAGAGATCCTGATCTTCTGCGGTGTGGACTTGCACATCACACCAATAGCATTTAAAAGGCAGCAATATGAATATTCTGAACAATCAAAACTCCACATACCCAGGCATATGCCAATATGGAAAAATAATGAATCTGCATTAAACATCATGCAGGTTAACAGAAAAATTTGTGATAGAGAAATACACTAGATAATAGATATCAATCCCCAGACACTGGAACAGGAGACTTCTCAACAAGACCAAAAACATTAATCTCTTAGAACCCCAGAAACAGACCATCATTCATTATTAAGACTCTAAACACCAGAATGCCACAACTCCCAAACTCATGACTCAATAGAAATTCTTAAAAACACAAGTAAATTATTCAACTGATTAAAAAAAAAAAGGAATATCTACATCCACAAGTACATTCCACAAGAGCCCAGAGAGCAGAGACAACAATTAGAAACCAAAAATAACATACCTCAGTTCCAGCTATGCCCATGGCAATCCCAATATCAGCTAATTTCAGAGCAGGGGCATCATTCACCCCATCCCCAGTCATTGCAACCACCTCCCCATCTTCTTTGAGCAACCTCACAATCTCTTGTTTATGCCGTGGCTCAGCCCTAGAGACAAGAAGGCCACCACTTTGCCTCAAATAGGATTTCTGATCATGAAGATCCATAAATTCTCTTCCAGTTAAGCTTTTCGAGCTAATGTCCTCTTTAGGTCCAAAGACACCAATTTCATGACAAATTGCTTCTGCGGTATTTTTGTTATCCCCTGTAATAACCATAACGCGGATGCCAGCAGCTCTGCAATCTTCAATTGCTTGGTGAACCTCTTCTCGAGGAGGATCCTGTAACATTTTAAGATCAAATCGGTTAGATCTTTTCTTTTTTTTTTGGGGGGGGGGGGGGAATTGGGGGGTAAATAAATGCTGTTAGTTCACAAAAATGTTCCAATCTATCAGCAGGGAGAACCTGACAGAGAAGACAGAAAAAGGGGGAGTGTAAAATTAATAACAATGAGTGTGAATAAAGCATTTGCCATCTCACCCTCAGTCCCACCAAGCCAACAAAAATGAGATCACTCTCAATTGATGAATAATTGGATGGATTAAGTAAGAGTTCATGAGCTGGATGATCTTCATCACCATCATATGTTGCAAACTCAGCAATATCCTTCTTGTAAGCAAAACCCAGACAACGCAATGCAGCTGTGGACATTTCATGAAGGGACCGCATAATAAGATCTCTCGAACTTTGATCCATTTCTACCACAGAGCCATCAAGCAACTGAACAGAGGAGCTCCTTTCCAATAAATTTTCTACTGCACCCTGCCAGAAAACAACCCGTGTTATGACACAGCCACAATAATTTCATAACTGAAAGGACTTGACAAAGGGGCACAAAACCTAGCGTCAGGAGCAAGGGTATCCATGTTAGCTTTCACTCCCACCAAAGAAACACACGTATTTTTATTTTTATTTTTTGGGTGGGGTGGCGGATTGGGGTTAGGACATGTCCAAACTTAGTCAAGGTAGAAAATTTCAGTAAATATAAAGTAAACATGTAAATGATTGTCTCAACTTTCAAGAGAAGAAGCAGAAAAGAGTAACACATAGAAAATTACAATTGGGCAAAAAATGGCTTGCCTAGTTAGTGCAAGTCCCCTTTTTTTTCACTACTTTTAAACACCCCCCCTGGGTTTGCGCATATATATGGCTTGTGAAAGGGTTAGAAGCACAAAATAGATTAGGTAAAAATTTATTAAGACTTTGTGTACGCCATATCAGCAACTAAAATGGTCATCTGTACACAGATCATACAGGGTGAATAATGGTAAATGTTGTTACCCCCTACCCTTCAGAACTCCAAACTTACTGGCTTGAATTTCTTGAAGGATCCAAGCCCAAAAGACGGGAGCTCTGTAACAAAGTCCACAAACCTTTGAACAGCAGACTATAAAACTCCAATTTTAAGAGACCAAGATACTATCAATTCCAAGAAATTGCATGAAACGACCAAACAGATTTCAAGAGCTATCCATGAGGGTGATAGTTTACGGAAGATTTTATTAATAAAAAATAGCTAAAGTAAAAGAAGCCGAGTACAACAACAACAAAACCAAACCCATGAAGTTTGACAATAGTTAGCAGCAAAATGGACAGTAACAAAGTAAATGTCCAAAATCAAAATAAGCTTAGCACAAAAACAATACATCCATCTTAAATTTAACATTTTACCAGATAGAATAAACAAAAAAATTACCCATGTGCACGCACACAGAAACACACATGTATTCCTTGTTATAATTGTTCGGAAAATAATGCAAATCAACTCAATGAAGCATTCCGGAAACTTCATAAATAAATAAATAGGGGCCACACGGCTAGGCTTCACAGCAACAACACCACCCACACCCACAACCACAACCACAACCGCACAAACACAAAAAGAGAGAGAGAGGTTGTGTGTTCATACCTTCACAAGTAATGAATTCCTTCCTGTAGCTGATTTCACAATAACTCCCATGGACTTGCGATCATGGTCAAACTCAAGAGTTGCAATACGACGTTCAATGTTACTCCATTGTTGACAACAACCTTTAACAAAACAAAATGAAAAGTGTGACATACGACTATCCATAAACATATACTTGAAGAAACGCAATAAAGTTCACAGGGTTTCAACATACGTAGCACATCAGCAGAACCACGAGATGAGTCAGCAAACTGTTCAGGAAGCCCCATCTTCTCAACCATAACCTGGAAAGAAAAGAGACTCATAAAGGAACCTTACCACATTAAATAATTAATATTTTTTAAACGGCCATACATGCATTATATTTATATATTACAAATCAACAGCCGGAAAAGGCACTTCAATAGCTTCAGCGCTATAGAAAAGCATCTAGGAGAGCAAGAGCCAAAACAAGTAACAGGTCCCTAAGTGTTGTGATTATGTTCCTATGCTAAATTTCTTTGCCCTTGCTTGGCATCTCAGCATCATCACAGTTCATTGCAACATAGTTCTGACAATCAAATAAAATAGACCATGCCTAATCAGATTATACAAGAAAGAATAAAGAAGGGCCTGAAAATAAGAATGCCTCACCTTCAGTGCTGCCTCAGTGGGTAAGCCAGTTGCCACATAGTGATTTCCAGATTGTGCAACACCTGCATCATTGCAGACAGCAGCAATCGTCGCAATTGTTTGAAGATTTGCGTCCATAACACCAGTTGTCCAGTCATGAATCCTCCCATCAAGAGGGTTGTATGTGGTCCCTTCCACGTTGAAGGTCCTGGTTGTATCCGCACCAGGCCCCATTGCTACAAGCTTTGCCACAGCCATCTGATTGGTGGTCAATGTACCTGTTTTATCAGAGCAAATCACAGTTGTACAGCCTAGTGTTTCAACACTTGGCAACTTCCTCACAAGCGCATTCTTCTGTGCCATCTTCCGTGTACCAAGAGCCAGACAAGTAGTGATAACTGCCGGTAATCCTTCAGGAATAGCAGCAACAGCCAATGCCACTGCGATCTCAAAGTAGTATGCGCACTTCTCGAAAGAGAACTTAAAATTGGTAGGCCAACCATCCACATAATCCCAAGTGAAGAAGTATTTCACATTGATGAGCCAAACCAGAGCACAAATAACACCAATAATGATAGTAAGGACCTCTCCGAATTCATTAAGCTTCTTCTTCAATGGGGTATCTTCATCATTCTGCGAGGCAGAGTGAATCTGGGAATGAACTTTCCCGATTTCTGTGTTCATACCAGTCTGGGTGACCAAGCAGATACAATTCCCATTCACAACCGTTGTGCCAGCAAAAATCATACACCTTTTCCCCTGAATGTCCGTGTCTTCGGGGACCACCTTAGTGGTCTTGTTAACAGCTTCACTCTCTCCCGTCAATGACCCCTGCTCGATCCTCAACGTGGAGCTTATCAGACTCAAAACACGCATATCAGCAGGAACCTTGTCGCCCACCCTAAGCACAACAATATCACCCGGGACAAGGTCCTTTGCAGGTAGATCGGCAATCCGTTTCCCTTCGCGAATCACCGTGGCATGCTCAGATTGAATTTCCTTCAGGGCTTCCAGTGCTTTCTCAGCGTTGTTCTCCTGCCAGACTCCAACTGCGGCGTTTAAAATCAGGATCAGGAAGATCACAATAGGCTCGACGAACGCCGTAAGTTCCATCTCGCCCCCCTCATCCCCATCGTACCAAGCGAGGACGAAGGAAATAACGGCAGCGGAGAGTAGAATCCGCACAAGGGTGTCGTTGAACTGTTCGAGAATGAGAGACCAGATGGAAGGACCCCCATGCTCCTCCAACTCATTCAAGCCGTAGATCTGACGCTGCTCCGCGACCCTATCCGAAGTCAAGCCAACGTCTTTGTCGACCTTGTACTCCTTCAGGCACTGGTCGACGTCTTTGGCCCAAGCCGGGAAGATCTCCTTGTCAGGGGATCTCGATCCACTATCATCACGTTTCCCATAATCTTCCCCTCCTTTCCCCATCGAGATTCAGTTAAAAAGGAACTCGAGAAGAACAAGACTTCAATAGTTTAAAAATCTACGAAAAAAACACAGAATCTACTGATCTGCAACTACAGAGATGAAACCCTAGCCAATAATGAAAACAATATCCAGCTTAATCTGGATGAATCTTGGCAGACGAAAACACAGAAGTGGACAAAGAAGTCAGCTGATGGAGAGAAGAAAAAACCAATTGCGAGCAGAGGCGTTCTTAAAATTGAAAGATTTCAAGTTCATGATTACCAGATAAATCCAGAGCTTCTCATACTCCTTAGATTGTTAGAATCAGACTCCTTCCCTACCTCTCTCCCTGGTTTCAGACTTTCAGTTGGAAACCCTGCTCTGTTTCCTCTCTCTCTCTTTCTCCCACTTCCTCTCCACTCTGACACTCTCCCTCTGTGTGTTTTTTCCTCTCTACGTCTCTTTAGTCTTTACTCCAAAATCCAAAGTGAGAAGGGAAAGTGAAAAAGGGCAGAACAAGAAAGAAAAGAATACGTTTCTTGCTGTGAGAAACTGAAAGGAGCGCTTCAATCGCTTGTAAAAAGGTCTAAACCACTCATCAGTTTTCAAGCAACGTGTTAAGCTGTTCTTAATTCTTTCTTCCCATCCCTGAACATATACGTATCCCAGAGCCAAACAATCCTCAAAGTGGAACAAAGAAGTTGCCGAGTGCTTTCGTTACATAAGCTTTACAGGTATCTTCCCTTGGCAGTTGGCATTTCTAATTCTTTAGTGGTCAAATCCCTTTAATTAATTAATTGCGAATCTCCAAGTGGTTGCCCCCCTGGGTTAGAGCCCAACCTACAACTCTACAAGAAGTTGCCGAGTTTTTTCGTTTGATTAGAAAAACCATGCAGATCTGACTGTAACGGTGTCATTTGATGGCACCTACCACGCTCCTTATATCATTTGTTCCTGTTTACCCACAAACCAAAAAAAAAATTTGTTCCCTAAATCCTAATAGTGAAAACAAATAAATAATCCAATAATAATTGCAGTCCACAATTATATGCTTAAATAATATTAGGAATGGAACAAGAAGTATAGGTTTTTTTTTTTTGTCTTATGGGGAGTAGAGGTATTAATGAGGCTGTGTTTGGTATGTATTTTTTTAAATTTATTATAGGTTTATACAAAAATGTTTTTTGGTACATGTTCCGATTCTAAATTATTAGAATGGGTTCAAGAATAGGTTTCATTCTCGAACATGGTAAAAACACATTCTACGTTCTTATTTTTTACAGCTTTCATGTCTTTGATTCTCAATTTAATGGTAGCAATCTTTTTGGCCCACAGGTTCGCTCTATTCCACTCCAACATCATTGTTTATTTAGCAAGAACTCGGCACGATTGCAGTTAAAGCACTACTTGTTATGAATGCAATCACAATAATGCTTGCCTGCGAGGAAAACAATGACACAATAGGTGGAGACGCGAGTAAATCAACCATAGTGGATGAATATGCCCTTTTTGGGGCGGTGATCGGAAAATTAGCCCCTATGTGCGAGAAAGTTGTTGAGGCTCGAAGTGTGGTGGTATCAAAGATGCAATAGACAAGGACGATGACAGAGAGCAAGAATGTTGGAGGAACCAATAATGGGTTTTTCAGTGATGGAACGGTGGAGAAAATATGATCGAACCATGAAGATAAAGCGCTCTTTAATGTTATATTAGAGGCATTACATAAGAGCAAAGGGGAGGAGTCATAGAAAGTGTCACAACAGTGGGGAAATGTGACTAAGTCATTTAAGGTGATTAGGCAATTGGGATTTGATAATGATGATAACGTGCCCAAGGGAATAAGCTCAAACAACGAGGGTAGAAAAGGCATGGTGGATAGGTGACAGTGACCAAAAAATTAACCCTATGTGGCTATGTATGAGAGAACTGTTGAGGCTGAAAGTGCGATGGTGTCAAAGATGCAATGGACAAGGATGAACGAGCAAGGGGTTCTCAGAGATGGAGGAGAAAATATGGTCGAATCATGAAGATAAAGCACTATTTGAGGTTATATCAGAGACATTACACAAGAGCAAAGGGGAGGAGCTATATAGAATGCGTCACAGTAGTACGAGAATGTGACTAAGTCACTTAAGGTGATTAGGCAATTGAGATTTGTTAATGGTGATAATGTGCCCTAGGGAGTAAAGCTCAAGAAACGAGGCTAGAAAATGCATGGTGGATATGTTCAAAGGAGCACTTACATCTTCATTCGGGAAAATTGTAGAACAACAACAATGCACATCACGTAGCTCCTCAATTGTCAACGTTATGGTCAATGAGATAAATTTTTAGACTAACTTCAGAATATATCCGCCTTTTGATCTAAATTCAACTTAATAAACGATGATGATTTCCCATGCTACTATTGCTACTTTCGTGACTTTGTTTACCATCTTATCATTTTTTTTCTTGTGAAGTAATATCCAATCGATTTAAAATGTTTTTGTCCATTCCAACATAAAGAATGCATTTTAATAAGATAAACATCCAAAGAAGATTGTCATTCTCTAAAATGAATTTACAAAACCATACACTATACTAATAGAGCTGATTTTTTCTTAAGCCACGTTGAATGGGAATTCCTTCACCGCAGGCTTCACATGAAAATAAAAAGATACCAGGAAGGTATTTTTGAAAACATATCAAATCCTTATACGGTTTGTAGAGCTTAGAATGATGTGGTGAACCCTCACAAAGGAAAATTTAACTTTCTGTATATCTGGACCACCTCAAAAACAATTAATGCGGTTAGATTTTTGTTCATATTTAAATTTATGGTGATAAGAAGGTACAGCGAAATTTCCCTGTTGGCTTCTGTTTCCTACACGGAAATCCATTTCCATGAATTATGGATCTCGTGTTTCGTAACAAGTGATGTGGGGATTCTCTGACCGTCCGATGCAGCGTACTCTTCCTCCCTTTCTTTATTTTTGTGGTGTTTTTATATTTTTTTTGTTTCTAAGATATTTTATTATTTTATTATGAAGAGGCAGTGTAGGGAGGAAGGCTCTAGTCTGTCAAGTCTCAATTCTCGAAGCTGCTTTAAACATTAATATTTCGTACGGCTAAAATCATACATGTTCTGATATCTATATCAAAGTCAACGACACAGGTACGCTGCACGCCTGTACATCCCTCGGAACTGTTGGATTAGAATATTTCTGTTAAGCCAGTTCACTTTTTTTGTTTGGTAAAATGTTAAGCCAGTTCACAGATATACTCATTTTAATAATAAGGGAAACTTACATTATTAGCTATTTTTTGGTTTTTATTTACAAAACTATTCACCGTATGTTTGAGTTAACAAAAATAGATAAAAACAAATTTAGTTTTACAAAATTAAACAAAATAGTGACTCTCCTTTCTTCCTCGTTAATTTTCTTTTGAAAAAATCTTTCTTTTTTTTTCTCTATTACTTGGGGTAACAGAGAATGGCGGTGACTGGGATAAGGGTAGGGTTGCATGGAACGAAGGATGCCTAGACGAGAAAGCAATGACAGAGGTAAAAATATCTAAAAAAGTAAGTGTAGGAGAGAGAGACACTATTTTGTTCAATTTTGTAAACCTTAACTTATTTTTGTCTATTTTAGTTAACTCAAATGTACGGTGGACAATTTTGTAAATGAAAATCCAAAAGTAGCTAATCATGTAATTTTCCCTTTTAATAATAAGAGTTCCAAATTAGGGTTTTTCGGTTTGGTTGCAATTTGTTGTTTTTAAATTGTTTTTTTAATCGGTCCATTTTTATGAGTTGGTATTGGATTGGCAATATCGAACAATTCGTATTGATATCGATCGGGACTGATACCAATACATGACCACGATGATACTAATCAGTAGATACAGAATGGATGTCTCATTTTTATTGTGTAAATTGCTCTTTTGATTTGGAATCGATATCGGTATATCTTGACACTAAATCCATATTTATAAGAACTTGATCCAAAAATTCTTTTCAATTAAAAGGATAAATTATATTAATTATTGAATGTTAATACATCAGATTTAGAGTCTAAAATATTTCTTGCCATCATCCTGTAATAGTAGAGATAATTCCACAAGAAGATATCGAACACAAATATTAACCTATTGAAAAAACTGTAAAAATATAGTCAAAAAGTCTACACACTAGTTTGTCTCTCTAATATGATGAGCAAATACACAACTTTGAAAGCACACCGCAAATCTAAAATGTCTTCACTCAACCCACGAGCAACCCAAGGAATCTGAAACTTGCCTAAGAGCATATGTATCCACATTTACAAGAGCTTGATCCAAAAATTGATAATTATTGATTTCAATCTCTTATCAGCTTTTAAATGAGCTCTTATCTAGTCTCAATCTTTCATATATAAAAATTGACTTATTTTTCCAACATTTTCAATTTCAATCCAGATGGTGGATTTCAAAAATCGACTAGTCTAATCGGATTTAATCTTTTTGGTTTTTTAAAAAGTGAAAAGAATGTTAATTGATCGTGTAATCTCTGCACCACCATGGAGCCAATGAGAGTATAGATAGTCACATAGAGACATTGGTTTGAATGTGATTTTCGATTTCATTGAGGAATATAGAACGGTCTTTTTACACACTCCTTGCAGAGTAACCATTAACCAAACAACCAATTAGCATTATTTTTCCATTTTTAGAAAACTATTCCAGATCATCAATCTTTATTATCAGGCCCCCTCACGATTAGAAGATTCAAATAGGGTCACGAATTATTTTCAGTATCTCAACTACGTCTAAATGTCAACCATCCAAAGTTTAACTCTGATCTGTCCTGGCCCACAAATTGGACTTACAAATTCTCCAACGCAACTAATCCCCACTAGTGTACGCAATGTCTGATGGGAGTTTTATATATATTCCTTTTGTCGTAAACAAAAAATAGATAATATTTATTGATCCGTGAATCACACAGGAGAGATGGATCAGGGTCTGGTGTTTTGGTGGGTCCATCCAATATTAGATACGACCTGATGCATTATTTATACCCATCGGATGGTTATAATACTCTCGCGTGTCACGTTGACCGTTATTATGAGACATGGAAATGGATATTGGTGGGCCGCACGACTGGGAGACACAAGAACACGCCAAGTAACATTTTTTAATTTGAAAGTGGAGAGTAGAGACTCAGAACTTACATACGCGCGCATGTGTTTACGTCTAATGGTTTTTGTTTTTTGGTTGGGTGCGCAGGGTTTGGTTGCGTAATAGATTCCGTGATTCCAAGTATATACTTACTCATATGGAAGGTCGAAAATTTATAATAAGCTACGGTGGAGTGCATGGCGACTGCATTATTGTCGATAGTTACTAATAATTCCTGTTTACCAAATAAAAAACTAATAATTCCTGAAGCTGGTATGGGACTATAGGTTTTATTTTTATAAGGATAGTTTAATATTAATAAAGGGAAGCTTCGTCGAAACACACATAAGTAGGTTAGAATGGAGTTGGGAATGGGATCCGGATTGGCCTGAATCCTAATCGGTCTAGACTCTAGACTTTGGATGGTGTTTGAATGATTTTTTATCCTCTCATGTGCATCACAATTGAGAATCCCACCGTCCATTCAATATTTTGAAACGATAAAAAAATGTCACTATCCATGATTTTTATGTTTGAATTCTTAAGTGTGATGTACTGGACAATGTACCGCACTCGAGAGAATAAAAATACACAATCCCTAGATTGATAATGGATTAGATAGTGAATTGGATTATTTTTAATTTTCGTAAAATGAGAATTAATTTCTTAAAAGAAATGGGTTTGGATCTTTCCGATGTGAGGTGACTAGGGATCTACCCCCAATGAAGTCTCTCCATCTGACACATATGTTGGAGATAGATCCAAATCAAAATGAAAGACTTCTGGAATCTCCTCCCCAGTTTCCCCCTCCCTCTGTGCCCTTCCATCTCGAAGTTCCATTGCCACTTCCCCTACTCTCTCTCCCTTTTCTATGGCTCTGCTCCCTCACTATCCCTCCATCCCTTTTCTTCTTCTTCTCATCTCCTCCTCTGGCTCCGCCCCTACCCCCGTTGGCATTAATATGAGAGCTACTTGTGTTGTGTGTGCATTGTTGGGATTTGAGAAGCATTCAAAGGGAAACTAAAGGAGTAGAGACTTAACCCGAATTGAATTGAGGCTCATTGGATAGGACAATTATCGTCTACGGTTCCTGATCGGTGCGGTTTCCTAGTTCTTCACACAAGAGGGGGGTGGGACCCATCTGGGCACCTGACCGAATAGTCTGTCCAGGTGGGGTCCACTCTCCTCTTGTGAGAGGAACTAGGGAACCGCACCGGTCAGGGAACCGTACAGAAAAAAAATTCCATTGGATAAGCTTTTGATTGGGGTATTTTTAAATCGATTGAAACCGACTCAAACATATTAAAAAAAATTGGATTTAAACCAAACCCGAACTGATATAAAACCAATGTAAACCCAAAAATCATTGAAATCATGTTTTTTCCCATAATTATACATACGCATGGAAAATCGAACCTAATATCAAGCCGATGAGAGAAAGCTAAAATAAATTGAATCCAAATAAAGCCAAAACCAAATATTCCCTTATTGGTTTGGTTTCAACTTCATCCATATTTACACTAAAATCAGACCAAAATCGAACCAATTGATTGATACCCCTACTCAGTTAGATCAGCTGGGATTGGGTGACCCGGATTTAATCAACCCAAAATACCTGATTCAGGCTTTTATTCGTCCACCAGAATGGGTCGACCATTGATAGTAGCTTCTGATACTGAATTGGCATTAGGAGGGTGGGCATTTATATGAAAGTTCTTAATGAAATTAGATTACCTGAGAAATAAATTTTAATTTATCAGATTACCCACCCGACATTTCATTTAACTAAATAATTTCAAATAAATTCTACCCAAAAAAAATTTTCAAATAAATATTACAAAACTATCTAAAATAGTGTTATTCCCTCGCCCACTTACGTTTTTTAACTTTTTTTCCTCTGACTTCCCTCTCTCATTCTTGGGTAGTTCTGTTGTAAGCATTGTGCCCTTGAGAGCATTCCCTCAATAGCCTATTTTGGTCAACTGTCCCAAAGTTGTGGAGCTTGAAATATTGAATCATTTGACAAATATTTTAGGATAGAGATTTTCTTATTCATACCTCTGAAGGTGGTGAATAATTTGTGTTTGTTATTGGTGAAGTCTGATCTCAGTCCAGAAAATGTTGTGGTGATTCTTTGGCAAGTCTGAACCAGATCGGGTGGGTCTGTACTTTTTGGGTTAGGGTTTCTTAAATATTGTAACTATCTCTTTGAGAGATGTGTGACTGAGGGTTTGTATTTGGTTCATATAAATACTGGATTTGTTCTATCACTAAGTCGTGGATGTAGCCTTCCTTCTAGGGGTGAATCACGTAAATCTTGTTGGTTTTTTAATTAGAGATTCAAAATACGTTTTTGTTAGGTGTGTTAGACGGTTGAATCATTTCCTAATAGACACCTAAATAGCCAATGGGTGTCTATTGAAAGACTTATTTGAGTGGCTAACAAACAAGCCTTATGCGAAAAGACATGAGTTGGGGTATATCTTTTGGAGACATCCCTTAGTGGTGTCTTTTCCTCTCCTATATAAAGAAAGGAGTTCTTGCTCATTTTATAACAATTGGTTTTTAAAAACATCTTTAGAAGTAATTTTAGTGTATGTTTTCCTTCCCACCATAGACGCCCTTTGTAATCACATTTGGAACTGCAACTTATGTGATTAGAGAGCTATTTTATCTTGGAAGTATAGATGCATTGTAAACCCGGATTGCAAAATTGGGGCATTTAAAAATCTCTAGGAGAGCATCGTTTGATGTGACTCAACTTTACCATTTATTGTTCAGGTTACACAAGAGGATGTGTATTGGGGTATTTCTGTCTATATGGTCTCATACTATCTGGCATACCAATCAGATAAGTCTTGTATTTACTGTTTGTTTATTATATTTATAATTTTATATTCTTTGCCCATCTTATTTTATTCCTATAAATCTTGTTTTGTGTGCTTGATTTATCTTTATTTTTGCATCTCTTCTGTAAAATTGTCATTCTGTTGCGTTGTTTTTCTAACAGAGTTTACCTTTCTTCCCTTCCCCCCCGCCCCCCCCAATAAAAAAGTTGAAACTTTTTATTTTTTATTTTTTGTCCTTCTATTGTAAAGTGTGTAACACAATTCTTTTATTGAGATAAGATCATATCATTTCAAATGTGTAATAGAAGTACAAGGCCATGGTAATTATATCTTCAAATTATTTTAAAAACTCTTTTTTATTCATCTTCTAAAATGCATTTTGAATGAAAACTCTTTAAACCCTTTGTAAATGAAAATAACAAGCACCAATCGAACAGATAAAGGTAAAATCAGCCCAATAAGACACATTACCATTCTACCCAAAAAACCATAGAGCACCGTGTGAATTGGATGGTAGGAGACTGGGAATTGTTTAAAGATAAACATTCTCATAGTTGAAAGTTGAAATTGAATCCACACAACACAGATTAGAGATACCATCCTTCCTTCTTAGTTTTGTACTTGTGGAAGAAAGAATAAAAACGAAAAAAGGCCAAATTGGTGAATACACATCGTTTTCTCTCGTTATCAAGGATTTTAAATTTGGAATCGGGATAGAATGAGTTCCTGCTGAGTTCGATTTGGGTCAAATTGGAATTGGTTTAACAAACTCAAGAAAGGGCTCCTAAGATTTGAAGACCTAGTGACTTGATCCCAAAAACTCTAGAATCAATCAGATCAAAATGTCCAAAATCAGAATCAACCATAGCCGATTCTGATCCAAATCAACTAATTTGACCAATCAATTTCTGATTTTGAAGCAATGCTCCTCGTAGTTTTTCAATGCTATCAAAATGTAAAAAAGTAATTGATATTAACATGGTTTTAGGAATTGGTATCGGAGCAATACATATTGTATCATATCAGTTTTGATACTCTAATAGACTAATAATATCAATATGTATTGATCATATCAGACAATTTTACCCTCAAAGATATTAATAAGGTACACATTTTTACCCTCAATCCATACTATGTCAATGGTACATATTAGATTGGTATAAATTTCACTGTTGATACCGATATAGATCAACCAATATGGCCAATACTGAAACGATGCCTAAAACCAGGATATAAATAAAAGGAAAAAAATGGCCACATCACCAGTGTATCATAAGTTAGCACACTCTGTCTCTATCTCTCTTCCCCACATTGAAATGACCCCCTTGCCCCTCCTGTGTGATGCCCCATCTCATGCCCCCTTTGGTATTAAATTTGATATTTTGATTGGACCACTTGGTCCATTCCGATTTATGAAATAATATATCGTTAACCTTAATTACATTGTTAACCTAAAAACATCATAAGCCAATGCTGAGCGGATTCTTTCTTTAACTGTCGGAATTGACAAGGTAGACTAAATTTGGCATCAAATTTCCTTCTATGCGAACTGCTTTTCAGAGTATAATTTTGTTATTGGGTGAAAGAAAAAAAGCAAGCCTTACCAAAAAAAAAGACAGAAAAAAAGCAAGGATTATCATGGTAAAGGCACTAACAATTGTACAAAAGTAAAGGTTAATTATTTGTTACCTCACGTAAGTGCGTTTAAGTTTTTTACTTTTCTTTGTGTTGGGGAATGTGGACGATTGGAATCAGAACCAGCAGGGATCATTTAGAATCTCTCTCCATCTCAGAACAATGGCAGATATGTCCTTTCACATGAGAAGGAGAGAGACTAATGGGAGTGCTGGCGTAGGCCATACTCCCAGAGTTCTTTTTACATTTTTTTTTGCCACATGGTTGTATTGACGGGCACAATTTGTATACATATTATCTACATCATCATCTAATTTTCAATATTATTAAAATAATTTAAATTCTCTAAATCTTGTTTCAATGATTTGAAAATGGCGATTTTTCTTTATTTTATATTTGATGTGTTAATTAAAAAAAAAAAAAAAAAAAACCGAACATGTGCAAGTTAGGGCATAAATAGGCTCTCAAATTTGACATGTGGTCTATTTAAGATAATCCATATCTATCCAAAAGTTATGAGTAATTAACATGCAACAACATCAAGTAAGGAACTACAAAGAATGTGTACTGCACCAATGCACCACAACACAACGATCATTATTGAGTGCACACCGTCAATTTTTGTTGTGCCATGGTGGTTCTTCTTTTAATCACCTTTATGTAAGCTTAGTTAAAGAAGGAAAAAAATTTGGGGCAAGAGATCAATGCTTGGTCATGTAGCTCTTGCACTAGCATGGAGGCCAATGAGAGAGAACGCAAGGCATCAATATGAATGAGATTTTTTATTTCAAGAACTGAGCTGTTATTTCGCGTATTTGAGAATAAAAAAAAATGCAAGGTCCTGTCTTCACTCTTCACCGTTATTTTATATCATGTAATGTTCGATTTGTTTTTTAAAAGAAGTATATATTGAAAACCAAAGGAAGGATTCACATTCGGCATCAACCAAACACAGCTTAAGAAGATGAAAGGACTAAAGGATTTGAATTTCATGAGGAAATACGTAAGCTTTAAAGAAGCTTTTGGGGCTAGAGCTCATTGAATGGATGAAGCATCGATCTAAGCTGTATTTGCTCATGCTCAGGCCCAGGCCCATGTGACTTCACTCTTTTTAGTGTGTGCTATAATTTAGCCCATTAGGGGTGACCCACTAGGGCACAGACCTATGAAGAGCCCATGAGGATTCACGAAGGACCAACAGTTATTCCAGAAAAGACCTGACTTGCTGCAGGCAATAAGGGAGGACTCGAGACCAACATACCATAGGCACCACTACGACTAATGGTCCCAACCATCAGTCCAAGACCGATGTCCCTCATGTTGCTTCACTTAACACCAAAACACTAATCCCTTTTAATACAAGGATGTAGACGCCAAGATATAGAAGTAAATTGCAGTGTCAACATTTCCATTTTTTGCCGCATGGCATGCCAAGGAACTGTGTCGAATGCAAAAATTTAGGGCTCTAATTCAATTTATGGGCTGCATTTGTATTTCATGTTTTCCCTTAATAATAATTCATTCATAACTGTTCAAAATTTTGTGTTTTCCTTTTTTTTGTTCTATATTTCTAGTTCAAAATATTGACCACTCTGATAGATAGATTTGAAATTTCATACAAAGATAAATTCAAGGTTCATTGCTCACATGTTAAGTTCAATGTGAAACATGGTTGGCTAAGTGGCAAAATAAACCATTGAACTTATAGTGAAAATGCAAATTCCATAAAACAAATAAATGATTGCAAATACAAGAAAATATGCTAATACATAAGATGGTATATTGTTGAAATTTGACATGTAGCATGTTGAGTAGTTGAGGAATATCTCTAAGCCATCACAAATTTGCCACATTTTATATTGGATAGAGCTCCAAGCTTCGTTTATGAAGAAAATCCTGCAGCAATCGATTGATCTATCGAAAGCACAAGCGGTTGAGAACGATCGAAAAAAGGAAAGATCACTAATGAAAGGGTAAGTTTCATTCAGGGCTTGATAAACCAACCCTTCTGATCCCGATCTGAGCCATCTACGTTCTCTTCATCAGAAACCAGGCCTGTCAATGGGCACACATACCTTCTCTTCCGACCAAAGACTAAGCTTCACCATGGAGCTTCAGCCCAGGCCAAGCAAAGCTGCACGACACTTAGACGGTTGCTCCCCAAGCCGGGTAGGTCCACAACCAGAATAGAAAATGGGAGTAAGTTCTATGAATGACAAAGAGGCGCATAATGAGGCTAAGCCTTGAAGCCTAGATCAATGTGGGGCTTTCGGGTTAGTTTTTTACTATATATATATAAGATTCCACCTCTACAGGTGCTTTCCAGAGGTGGAATCTTCTAGTTCTTTCTATTTGACCCGAAACCGATCGATCCAGCCATGAGCAGGTTGAAGAGAGCTCTAACAGGCCTTGGAGGACCGAATCCACGTATGTGGCAAAATACGATATAGATAACCAAAGTGTTTTGTTACCAAAAAAAAAAAAGATAACTAAAGTGTCTTGCTGATATGATAAATGGAATCGACCAAGTGGCAAAATAAAGTTTTGAAAATATGTCAAATAATCAAAACTTTTCAAAGAAAAACAAACTCATGAAAATGCAAGGAATACACAAAATACATGAGAATGTATATCCTTGAATCAAAATTTGAATCTTAAGATATGGCCAATGTCAGAATGCAATTTTCCAGCAATAAATATTGCGGAAAACAATTCATATATAATGGGAGATTTATAGATGGAGAGTGTAAGATCTATCACATGGTTTTACCCCAAAAAAAAAAAAGATCTATCATATGGAATGTGAGAGGGGGTAGGATGGAATCTACATTTTGGAGTCATGGAGATCCTTTTCTCCTAACTTATATCTATTTTATTTGTTAAATTTAAACATGAAAAATCATAGAAAAAAGTAAGGGGAATGGGTTTGCTGCGGTTGTGTGGCCTCTGCACCAACGCAGGGCCAACGAGGGGGCTTGCAAGGGCGGCCATCATTTTTGCCCCCTTGCATGTGGGCACAGGAGAACGCGATTAGGGAACGTTATTTCTCCTAAAAGTAATATGCTTAACCGTCCAATTCTATTTGTGAAATGTCTCCTTTTTATTTTATTTTATTTGGGGGGTGGGAGTGGGGGAAGGCTCTGTCATCGATTCGAATTAGGGAATCTTGGCCTTAATGACCTCCTTGTGCTCTTAAACCAATCACAAGTGTGACTATTCACGTGGTTTTAAGCTGGGACTCCCGAAATGTGTCATTTGTTTATTGGAGAGCCGATATTGTATATATCATAATTCCCTCATTCCATCGAGTCTTGTGTAAAGAAGAACTTTGAAAAATATATCTTTTTGGAATGATACGCAGTGGAGGCCTTTCGTTGGTGGGGCTGCCCATGTGTATATCAAATCCTAGGGAGATAATGCATTCTTAGATGTTAAAAACAGTGAAAATTATTATGTCACACTAGTTTACATGTATTTCTCTCTTTTCTACTTATAAAATTTTCTAAATTTTATATTTTCTTATCAGCCAAACACACCCTAAAAGGAAAAATTTGTGGTAAAGAAAGTATTCGTCCTTTTATACGGGTTTTACCTGCAAACAAACAGATTCCATAACACAAACCGCATGGGCAGTGTGCCTACATACGAAATAAGGGTGTTCAAGGGATCCGCGAGTTTCTAATCTCCTCCACCTCTGAGTGATCTTCTCCTCTGTCTCAGAGTGTTCACTCGCAATTGAAGGTTGTGAAGGCGATCTTGGGCTTGGGGTTTCAGGTATGCTTCTCCCCTACTTCTTCCCATTTCTTGTCTCTACTATTGTTCTATTATGATTCACTTTATTATTCTGCCCTCTTCATTCCCCCCCTGAAGGTTGGAACCGCAAGTTGTTGCAGAGCGGCCTTGAGATCGAGCCCATTTTTTTGTTATAACTTGGGGGGTTAGGGATTCTTTCTTTGTATGACAGGAAGCGGGACTAGCTCAATAGGACTGTGAGGGTTTTGGGGCGGGATTTAGCCCTATCGGCAAGCTTAGTGGTGCACCACCACCATCTTCTCATGTTTGAGACTTTTTTTTTTTTTTTTCTTTTTTTCCGTTTTTTAGGAAGCATTTGGTCCCTTCCTAGCGTGTGAGTATCTCTGTTATTTTTTCTAGATTTTTTTTGAATGGTTTCTGTGCGATATTTGTCGAACGGTTGCATGTGTTTAGAGCTGTAATCTCTTGATGCTTGAATGGAGTTGATTGATTAAATTTAGTGAATTTCATGGTTATGATTTCAGTCCCATGGGGGCTGCATTGTAATGGGTTTCACTTGGATGGGAGCCAAAAAATTCATATTTTTTGCTGTTACATTTTCGTTTTTATTTTCCATTTATTGATCTACTGCTACTCTGCCAACCAAACATGATTCTGGTATTATGGCCAGCATCATTTGTGCTTTCCAAACAAAATTCTCAAATTGAGTTGTTGTAGAATCCATGAATCATGATTATATTATGGAGCCAGCATTATGGATTCTTTCAATTAGAGTTTGAACTGAACATTAATTAAGTATATTGTTTGTTACAGATTCTTGCAGGGTGAGAGATATTGTGAAGAACATTGAAGTCCCAGAAAGAGATGGACAAGACTGTTGAAAAGGAGAAATCAAGTAGGAAAACAAGAGATGAGAGGGAAAGAGACAGAGATAGGAATAGAGATTACATCAAAGATCACCGCAGAGAGTCTGACCACCACCGAGATCATGAGAGAGATAGAGACCAGGAACGAGAACGAGACCACAAGCATCGAACAAAAGACAGCCAGTTGAGAGAATCTGAGGAGAGGCACCATAGTGATAAATACCGGGAAGAGAAACACTCATTAAAGGACAATGACAGTGTCAAGGATAAGGTTTCGGGTTCTCGACATTCCAAGGATCTTAGGCATGGAGATGGGGATTGGGTCCGGTCAAGAGACTACGCACAAGATTATGAATCAAAACGTGAGCAATCTCATGAGCTGAGGGATGGGAGAGAGGACAATGGGGGCCTTAAGGATAGGGTTTTGGGTTCTCGGCACTCGAAGGATGATAGGCATCGAGATGGAGATCGACATCGATCAAGGGACTACTTACAGGATCATGAATCGAAACGTGAACGATCTCACCTGCATAAGGATTATGAATCAAAGCACGAGCGATCTAATGAGCCGAGGGATGGGACAGAGGGCAGCAGGGATAGAGTCTTACATGAAGAATCAATTGAGAGACGATCATCCACTTCGCACAAAAGAAAAGAGAGAGAAGAAAGTGAGGAGCAGTTGGATAAGAGAGAGAAACGGGTTAGGGATTTGGATGTAGCAAAGGAAGAGAGGAGAGAAAAGCGGCGGTTTGGAGATAAGGTTGTTGATGATTCTAAGGATCTGAATGGAATTGTTAATGATGCGAGCAGAGAACGCAGGAAAGTCGAGGACGGAGTGGAAGAAGAAATGAGAGATGTGACTGGTAGGGAGGAAAGAAGAGTTAGAAGAAAGTTTGGGGATCGACTAAAGGAAGAAGGTATGATGGTTGTGGAGGAGGAGATGCAACCGGTTTCAGTTATAAATTCTGAGAAGAATGAAGCTGTAGATGAGCTCGTGGATAATGCTCAAAACACTGTCAGTTCAAATGGTAGTGGTTCCATTGGTAATGTAAGTTTGTCTATCATTATCTTCTCTTCCTTTGATTTAGTGTTAGTAATTTTCTTTCTGTGCTATTACTATGTCCACTGTTTGTCCTTTTGCTCATTCTTTCAACCTAACCATAGGATTGGATTCTTTTTGTATTCTCATTTTTCAGAATAGCTTGGTTGCTATGTAATATGTTGCATCTTTTCTCTTGTTCATTCTTTGTTTTGCATTTATAATTCAATCTGTAAATGATGATAGAATCTCCTGGTGATATGATGTAAGGGGAATGTGAAGAACTTTGTAAATAGAAGAAATCAAGCTAATTCATTCTGCAGGCTAGTTAGTTGGAGGTTTGTTTATTGCTTTTTGTTATATTTAAAGTCGGAAGTGGGAACCACATTTTTAAGCTACAGTTTTATTCTAGACCTTTTTCTAGTTATATCTGAATAGTTTCTGGTTGCTTATTGGAGGGCAAGGATCCATGTAGCAATCCCATTTAACTGAGATTCTCCTGACTTGCTGGGCTGTGCCTTTTCCTCTTGCTTTCCTCTTTCATTTTTCCTTTATTTCTCATTTTTCACATGTCATTTTCAAATTTCTTCTGTTTCCTCTTTCCCCATCTCTTCATTCTTTTTTCCTACCTTGTTTTGTTTTGATCCATTTAGCCAACTCCTTTAAGTTGGGATAAGGCTGAGTTTGTTGTTGTAACTGAATAGTCTCTGGTTCAATGGTTAGCTTAGGACAGTAAACTGAACCACTGATGTGGGAACGCCCATGGAGTTGAGCACCTATCTCATCAGGTTAGAAAAGAAAAAGAAGATAGGGGAGTGTTTGAGATCTTCATATCACAAAGCAATTGATTTGCACCAGGACATCCTTGGAGCAGAGTAGGAATATGTTGTCTTGTTTTCCTGTGACAAAGCTATTGGAGTTTATGGAAAGTTCCTATGGTACAGTTGTTCTAAATCATATGTTAAGATTTTTTTTCTTTCAGCTCATTTGATTGAAAATTTAAGATCCTACTGGGAACAGAGAAAGAGAACTGGACTGGGAATTTTTCTGGATAGCTGAATTTGATAAATTGTCATACCATGCTGTTATTGCTTTAGGGGACAGTTATGTACTAAAAGGTCATTGAGCCAAATGACCTGTTATAATCTGGTGGCAAAGATGTTGCTACTGGGACAGGAATAGGTCAGATGCACGACCGCAAGGAAATGTCCCCCAAATTGCAGATTCGAGTACATTTCTTTTAAGAAGAGAAGAGAAAGATAACTATTGGTGATACAAGTATACAACTCACGTAGAATTTTGGTGCAATTAATAACATGTACCAGATACTAGAGCTACAATCGCTCAAGCAGGCGAGCGGCGAAACTACTTGACTTCAATTGACTAAAGCAAACTCAATGATACATGTAGTTCCCACAAGATATATTGATGCAGACATGTCACCTCAAGGCTTATTTGAAACAAGCCTGGGGTTGGGTTATGTAGGTGTTGGGCCTTTAATCCCATGAGTTTCTTTATAATGGTCCACCTTAATGGGCCTAAAATATGAGTAGAAAGCATAGTATTTAATCTCGTTTTGGAAGGCCATTTTGGCTAGACCGAAATTTCACCCGAAATATTGTATTTTTTTCTATGAGTTTTGCTTGGCCATTTCGGGGTGTAAAATGATGAAATGACCAAAATAACCAAAATTTATGAAATATTGCAAATTTTTTTTTTCATTTCGACATAGCATCTCGTCTCGGCCTGGACGAAATATTCGAAATTTCGGCAAGATTTTAAACTATGGTAGAAAGTAGGAAAATGAGATTTACTTTATTAGTTTAGTTAGAGTTCTGTTTTGAGTCATTTTCTTTCATTATTTTAGTTTCGTAGTCAGTTTATGTTACCGTATTAGTTAAGGATTGGGTTAGGCCTTTCCTTTTTAGTGTTTGAATCTGTTTTTGAGTCTTCTATTTAAGTTTGTAAGGGGCTACAGCCTTGTACATGACTTTGATTAATGAGATTGAGAAAAAAAGCATAGCTTTGTGCTTTGGTTTGTGAGAGAGTATGGTGAGATGCCATTGATGAGAGACCAAAATATGATGAGAGGCCGTGGGTGAGAGGCCCGAGTGTGAGAGAGACTACCCTCTCTTTGTGAGAGACCAAAATACGATGAGAGGCCGTGGGTGAGAGACCCGAGTGTGAGAGAGACTACCCTATCTTCTTCCCTTCTTTTATTTATTTTATTTTATTATATTGTTTTGAATTTCCTGCAAATCTGAGAACAAGATCGAAGTGTTTATTGTTGCTTGACCTGAAGTTTTCGATCCTCTTGTGGACTGGTTATCAGTTGTGAGTGGTCTACATCATATATAAAGTAGAAGACAAAAGAGGAAGATAAGAGAGAGGTATCAAGATGATCAAGAACTTGCCTATGGTTTAGTGCAGATAACACCTAGTACTTCTTTCTCGAAGTGTTACAATCAAAAGAGTAGCAATGAAGAGAAGCAATTGGTTTTCAAGTCACTGTTAGTCTCAATATGCCTTGTACCTCCATTAAAATAAAAGAGAATATAGGGCATGGTGCCTGCTCATTTATAGGGGGTAAAGGTTGAATTTTGGTAATGTAGCCCTAGATTGGTAGAAGACCAACTAGGAGCCAGTAAACCAGGATCTGTTATGAACAGGTGAATCGGCTAGGTCAAAAATAGGTTTTGGTGAAATTAGGGTTAGGGTTTGATGTATGGTTTATGTCAAGTTGATGTAGGGGAGTCTAACCGTGAAGGTCCTGAGATGTTTTGATGGAGGGAAGTATGTAAACTTGAATGGGCAGCAAGTTAGGGTTTTGGGTTTTTGAAAAGAGGAAAAGATGGATTTCTAGGGTTTGGCTGGACTGAAGTTAACCAAACTTTAATGGTTTTCTTAGGAGGGTATGAGGGATAATCGGTCAGATTTGTAGACTGTTCTGACGGTTGGTTTGGGCTAGGCAGAATTTGGGTATTGGGAAAATTGAAAACAAAATAGGGAATCTTAGAGTTTGGGTTGTGAGAGGATTAGAAGAAGAATTGTAGGGGATGGGGATGATTCAAACTCACTGTTGTTGCAGAATTTTCTTTGCAGCAGCTTGTTTGATTGTAGATCTTGAATAAAAATTGAATCTTTAACTAGAATTTGAATGTAGAGCTTCAAAAGAACCACATGGGCTTCACACCACAAGGTGTCAATTGGATCAAACACCAATCCCACCAACCTTTATCAAACACAAGACAAAAATTTTTAATGGAGAAGAAGAGCAGCAAAACTCAGTCTTATCCTTCCTTACCACTTCTCCTATGGTCATTTTAGGTCTGCTCCTAGCTCTTTTAACTCCTTCAATTGGAATCATATCACTCCTCCTTATTGGGGCGTCCCTAGGCCTCCGTTGAATATGACCATACCACCTTAAACGACTCTCTCGGAGCTTGTCACTGATCGGGTCAACTCCCAAATCTACTCTTATATGTTCATTTCGTACTTTATCCTTCCTTCTTTTTCCACACATCCATTTTAACATCTTCATCTTTGCTAAGCAAAACTTATCAATATGACACTTCTTAATTGCCCAACATTCTGCCCCATACATCATGGCTGGTCGAACAACAGTCCTATAGAACTTTCCTTTAAGCTTTAAAGGAATGCGTTGGTCACACAGTACTTCAGACGCATCTCTCCACTTCATCCATCTCACTTTAATTCTCTGTGAAACATCATCCTTTATGTCACCTTCTTTATTTATGATTGACCGAAGATATCTAAAATAACCACTTTGCGGTATCTCTCTTTCCTCAATTCGCACCATATTGGTATCCATCAAAGTGTGACTAAAATTACACATCGTATACTCCGTCTTCGTCGTACTAATCTTAAAGCCTTTTGTTTCCTAGGTTGACCTCCAAAGCTTTAACTTAGAGTTAATCCCTTCTTTTGTCTCATCCACCAAAACGATATCATCGGCGAAGAGCATACACCATGGGACGTCATCTTGAATGCTCTTGATTATATCGTCCATCATAAGCGTAAAAAGGTAAGGACTTAAAGCTGAACCCTGGTGTAATCCAATCGTAATTGAGAATTCCTTGCCCTAACCTCCCATAGATCTCACACTAGTCACCACGCTCTCAGAAATATCTTAAATGACATCCACATATTTACTTGACACCCCCTCTTCACTAGAACATGTTGGATTTGTGAATTCACCTAGAGGGGGGGTGAATAGGTGATACTAGTGGATAATGATATCTTTTGCGGAATAGTGTTATAAATACAAATTAAAAAAAAAAAATGCACAAATAAACTAAAGATATATAGTGGTTTTGCCAAACTTGCCTACGTCCACTCCTCTCAAATCTAGAGAGAATTCCACTAAAAAACAATCTTGAGGATAGCAAGAGGACTCTTACAAATCTTGATTAAGAGCAAGAGGTCTCAAACAAACAACTCTTGATTCCGAGCAAGAGGACTCAATCACAACTCTTGATTCCGAGCAAGAGGACTCAACCAATCATAAAAATAAAACTACCAAGTTAAAGAGTTACCTCAACCTTAGTAGAAGTGTGCTACCTTCCAACTTAAAGCTTTGAAGCTTTTGTTGAAGTGGAGGAGCTTGAGTGTGTGAGCTTGTATGCAATGAGTGCTTTGATCACTATGAATGCTCACTAAAGACAAGAGAATGGAACTTTTGATTTTGTCTCTTTAGAGTGGATGCTAGCACTTTCTTGTCCTTACTGGTGGTACTTTTGAACTGAGAAAAGTACTCTTTTATAGCTAAGCGCACTTAGGAGAAGATTAAATTTGGGATTCAAAAGTCAGCACTGATCCGGTATACCGGATTTTGATCTAGTATGCCGGATCACACAAATCAAGAATTTGTATTGTTGATCCAATGGTCAAATTCCAATGATCCGGTATGCTGGATCAGGGTAAACCAGGCAAAGGTGATCCGATATGCCGGATCCCAATCCGGCGCACGCCGGAAGCCTATTGAATTCATTTTCTTGAGATTGCATCTAATCAGGTATGCCGTTTTATGATCCGGTATACCGGATAAGCCAATTCTGTTGAAATTTGTTAAGTCCTTTGTTGGACTTACTTGGGTGATTCCAAATGGGTTTGGCCACATGGATTGGGGTTAATTTTAACCTCATAAAGTCCATCTAAATGAATGTATGCTTGTGTGTGCGCATTACATCATTTGTGACTTTAAAACAAATTTACAACTTAAATACAATTTGAATTCTTCAAATCTTGATCTTCAAGTCTTGAACTTCTCTTGAATGTCTTCAATATGAGTTCTTCAAGTTTGTTTTGATCTTTGTTAGTTGGGTAATATGATCAGTAATCTCTTTGAATTGAGTGCTCCCCCTCACTTGGCTATGTAAGAGTTCTAAGCATTTTCAACCAAGAGTTAGTGTTTATGATTTATTTGTTATCATCAAAACAATGGTATCATCTTTGATTGATGATGGAGTTTATGTATGAGGACTTTTCATAAAAAATCTCCCCCTTTTTGATGATGACAAATACTTAATAAAGAAGAATAATATAATGAAGCAATTTGAAATTCCAAAAGAAATTGCAAATAACATTCATAAACTTGAAAAAATTACAATTTGCATTTAATAAGTAAATAAGTTTCAATTAAAATAAAAAATTTCCATTACAATCATTTTCCATATCCAATTTTCTCCTCCTTTGGCATTATCAAAAAGTGGGGTAGAAAGAAGTTAAGGATTTTGAGCATTGGGATCAAATTCTTCTTGGGAAGGCATCCCTGGAAATGGTGGAATAGGAGGGATAGAGCTACATTCACCAGGAAATGGTGCTCGGAATGGTGGTCGATACCCTTGAGGAGTAAAGCCTTGAGGAGGAACGGCTTGTGGAGTAGCTCCCGGTGTGTCAAGTGTGACAAAGCCAAGATTAAGAGACAATATTTGGATTGCGGTGAGGATCCCATCTTGTCGAGAGTTTATGAAATCAAAACCCGATTTGACTTCTTGGCGTAAGGATGTGACATCTTGTTGAAGTCATTGTTGCCCGTACTTAAGTTCCATAATTCGATTGTTGGCTTCATCCATGTAGTCATCTATACCGGAAACCCATTCTTGAAATCCTTCCGGTGGCCATCCATGTTGTTCTTGAGGAGGAGGAGGCATGTTCTCATCATCATCAAAATTTTCATTCGCTTCTTCAAATACATCGAATGGAGGTGGAATATTGATAGTATGAAAACTATTTCAGGTGATGTGAAGAGAAGAGGATGTAGATTCAACTTCCCGATCAAGATCAATGTCAAGAGCTCGAAAGATACGGGTGAGAAGATGTCCATAAGGAAGGTTGGTGTGCTTACGAGGATGAGCACACGACTCCATATATCTCATAATGAAATAGGGAAGGCATGTGGAGGTGTTTGTGTAAACATAATAAGTGAGATAGGCTTGAGGGGTTAAGCACTTACTTCTACCTCCTCCCCTAGGAATGAAGTTGTGTTAGATTATATAGGAGATAACATGTGGAATGATCTTAGTCTTCCAATGAGGACGGTTGTTGCATTTGGATCGAAGCGTTTGAGAATGGAAGAGTAGACATCTTCATGATTAATAAGATCTCCAAAGTTAGGGTTCTTTGGAGTCCAAAAAATACAAGGCCCATCACTAGAGATTTGAAGATGTTGAGCAAGGTCATCAATGGAGAGTTCTATGTGAACGCCTTTGACATAGGTGTGAAGCTTCAAATCTCGCTCCGACCTGCTAAAGTAAAGGTTGACGTAGAAATACTTCACCAAATTTGGATAGCAAGGCTCCGAAAGATCAAGGAGAGAGTCCTATCCAATGTCTTTAAACCGCATGTCAAGTCGAAGACTATTGAATGAGAAGACATCTACTTCTCTTCCTTCAATTTTTCTTGCAAGGAAGAGAGGCCAAAATGCACGACATTCGGGAGATCGAAAGAGTCGGTCTTCACCAGCCGCATAAGGTTGCCTTGAGGAGCCACCTCTAATAGAAACTGATCTTCCTCCCCTTCTTCCTCTTTTAGAAGGTTGTTCTCCTTCAACCATAGCTTCCTTCCCTCTTCGACTCATATTGAGGGAGTTTTGAAAGAAAGAGATGAAAGAAATAGAGAAACAAGGCTTTGGAGTTGTTCTTTGGGTGGGGAGTGAGAGTAGAGTGAATAGTAGTGCAAAAAATGACAAAAAGAGCGAGATTTGAAGTATTTCTACGCCAACCTTTACTTTAGCGGGTCGGAGCGAGATTTGATGCTTCACACCTATGCAAAGGCGTTCACATAGAACTCTCCATTGATGATCTTGCTCAACATCTTCAAATCTCTAGTAATGGGCGTTTGCATTTTTTGGACTCCAAAGAACCCTAACTTTGGAGGTCTTATTAATCATGAAGATGTTTACTCTTCTATTCTCAAACGCTTCGATCCAAATGCAGCAACCGTCTTCATTGGAAGACTCAAGATCATTCCACATGTTATCTCCTATATAATCCAACACAACTTCATTCCTAGGGGAGGAGATAGAAGTAAGTGTTTAACCCCTCAAGCCTATCTCACTTATTGTGTTTTCACAAACACCCTCACATGCATTCCCTATTTCATTATGAGACATATGGAGTCGTGTGTTCATCCTCGTAAGCACACCAACCTTCCTTATGGATGTCTTCTCACCCGTATCTTTAGAGCTCTTGACATTGATTTTGATCAGGAAGTTGAATCTACATCCTCTTCTCTTCACATCACCTGAAATAGTTTCCAAACTATCAATATTCCACCTCCATTCAATGTATTTGAAAAAGCGAATGAAAATTTAGATGATGATGAGAACATGCCTCCTCCTCCTCAAGAACAACATGGATGGGCACCGGAAGGATTTCAAGAATGGGTTTCTGATATGGATGACTACATGGATGAAGCCAACAATTGAATTATGGAACTTGAGTTCGGGCAACAACGATTTCAACTAGATGTTACATCCTCACGCCAAGAAGTCAAATCGGGTTTTTGATTCCATAAACTCTCGAATCTCGACAAGATGGGATCCTCACCGCGATCCAAACATTGTCTCTTAATCTTGGCTTTGTCACACTTGACACTCCGGGAGCTACTCCACAAGCCGTTCCTCCTCAAGGGTATTGACCACCATTTCGAGCACCCATTCCCGGTGAATCTAGCTCTAGCCCTGCTATTCCACCATTTCCAGGGATACCTTCCCAAGAAGAATTTGATCCCAATGCTCAAAATCCTTAACTTCTTTCTACCTCACTTTTTGATAATGCCAAAGGGGGAGAAAATTGGATATGGAAAATGATTGTAATGAAAATTTTTTATTTGAATTGAAACTTATTTATTTATTAAATGCAAATTGTAATTTGTTTCAAGTTTATGAATGTTATGTGTAATTTCTTTTGGAGTTTCAAATTGCTTCATTATATTATTCTTCTTTGTTAAGTATTTGTCATCATTAAAAAGGGGGAGATTCTTGAGGAAAAGTCGTCATACATAAACTCCATCATCTATCAAAGATGATATTATTGTTTTGATGATAACAAATAAATCATAAACACTAACTCTTGGTTGAAAATATTTAGAACTCTTACATAGATCATGGCACCAAGTGAGGGGGAACACTCAATTCAAAGAGACTATTGATCATATTGCCCAAGCAACAAAGATCAAGACAAACTTGAAAAACTCACATTGAAGACATTCAAGAGAAGTTCAAGACTTGAAGAATTCAAATTGTATTTAAGTTGTAAATTTATTTTAAAGTCACAAATGATGTAATGCACACACACAAGCATGCATTCATTTAGATGGACCTTAGGAGGTTAAAATTAACCCCAATCCATGTGACCAAACTCAATTGGAATCACCCAAGTAAGTCCAACAAAGGACTTAACAAATTTCAGCAGAATTGGCTGATCCGGTATACCGGATCAGATGCAATCTCAGGAAAATGAATTCAGTAGGCTTCCGACGTCCGGCATACCGGATCACCTTTGCCTGGTTTACCCTGAATCAGCATGCCGAATCATGATCTAGCACACCGAATCATATTATGACCTTTAGAATTTAGCCGTTGGTCAACAGATATATTCTGTGATCCGGCATACCGAATTGGGAAACGGCATACCGGATCAGGTCTAACTTGTATCCAAATTTAGCAATGACTCATGGATGCTTTGAACACCTTTGCCTATAAATAGATAACCTCAATTGAGCTCAATTCAATCAATTAGAGCAAATCAAAGGCACCAAAAGACATTACTACAAGACTTGATCATTCGAAGTATTGAAGTGTGCATTCATTCATCCTCAAGCATTCATTTAAGCACATTCTCTCACAAGCTCCTTCACTTCACTTAGCATTAAGCTTCAAGTTGAAAGGTAGCATACACTACTAAGATTGAGGTAACTCTTTCTTTAGTACTCTTTATTTAAATGTTAGTTTGAGTCCTCTTGCTCGGAATCAAGAGTAGTTGTAAGAGTCCTTTTGCTCCTAATTAAGATTATTTATTTAGTGGAATTCTCTCTTTGAGAGGAGTGGATGTAGGCAAGTTTGGCCGAACCACTATAAATCTTGGTGTTATTTTTGCAATTTATTTGTCTTATATTGATATCATTTTTATTTCCGCGAAAGTTTATATTTTTCACTACGTTCACCTATTCACCCCCCTCTAGGTGAATTCACATTTGCTAATATCAAATGTGAATTCACCTAGGGGGGTGAATAGGTGATACTAGTGGATAATGATATCTTTTGCGGAATAGTGCTATAAATACAAATTAAAAAACAAATGCACAAATAACACAGATATATAGTGGTTCGCCCAAACTTGCCTACATCCACTCCTCTCAAATCTAGAGAGAATTCCACTAAAAAACAATGTTGAGGAGATCAAGAGGACTCTTACAAATATTGATTAAGAGCAAGAGGACTCAAACAAACAACTCTTGATTCCGAGCAAGAGGACTCAACCACAACTCTTGATTCTGAATAAGAGGACTCAGCCAATCATAAAAATAAAACTACCAAGTTAAAGAGTTACCTCAACCTTAGTAGAAGTGTGCTACCTTCCAACTTAAAGCTTTGAAGCTTTTGTTGAAGTGGAGGAGCTTGAGTGTGTGAGCTTGTATGCAATGAGTGCTTTGATCACTATGAATGCTCACTAATGACAGGAGAATGGAACTTTTGATTTTGTCTCTTTAGAGTGGATGCTAGTACTTTCTTGTCCTTACTTGTGGTACTTTTGAACTGAGAAAAGTACTCTTTTATAGCTAAGAGCACTTAGGAGAAGATTAAATCTGGGATTCAAAAGTCAGCACTGATTCGGTATGCCGGATCACACAAATCAAGAATTTGTACCGTTGATCCAATGGTCAAATTCCAATGATCCGGTATGTTGGATCAGGGTAAACTAGGCAAAGGTGATCCGGTATGCCGGATCCCAATCCGGCGCACGCCGGAAGCCTACTGAATTCATTTTCCTGAGATTGCATTTGATCCGGTGTGCCGTTTTATGATCCGGTATACCGGATCAGTCAATTCTGCTGAAATTTGTTAAGTCCTTTGTTGGACTTACTTAGGTGATTCCAAATGGGTTTGGTCACATGGATTGGGGTTAATTTTAACCTCCTAAAGTCCATCTAAATGAATGCATGCTTGTGTGTGTGCATTACATCATTTGTGACTTTAAAACAAATTTACAACTTAACTACAATTTGAATTCTTCAAGTCTTGAACTTCTCTTGAATGTCTTCAATGTGAGTTCTTCAAGTTTGTCTTGATCTTTGTTGCTTGGGCAATATGATCAATAGTCTCTTTGAATTGAGTGCCCCCCCTCACTTGGTGCCATAATCTATGTAAGAGTTCTAAGCATTTTCAACAAAGAGTTAGTGTTTATGATTTATTTGTTATCATCAAAACAATGGTATCATCTTTGATAGATGATGGAGTTTATGTATGAGGACTTTTCCTCAACAGGGTTAGATCTCTTGGGACTCTGTCATAGGCTTTTTCCAGGTCGATAAAGACAATATGGAAATCCTTCTTGCTATCTCTATATCTTTTCATAAGCCTCCTCAATAAGTAGATAGCTTCTGTCGTGGATCTACCTGGCATAAAGCCAAATTGGTTCATCAAGATATGAGTCTCTCTTCTCAAACGTGCTTCAATAACCTTCTCCCACAATTTCATAGTGTGACTCATTAGCTTTATGCTTCTATAGTTGTTGCAGCTTTGGATATCACCTTTATTAATATCAAAATTCGTGTTTAATATTTGCCCCTTTACAATCTTATATAAAAGACTCAAAAATAGACTCCTACACTAAAAAGGAAAGGCCTAACCCAATCCTTAACCTATTAGACTTAAACTGACTAGGAAACTGAAATAGACTCAAAATAGAGTCCTAATTTAACCCCACTAAACACTTAAAAGAAAACTACTAAAATCACTTATATTGAAACATTGGTTGAACCAGTTCAATTTATGAACTAAAACACCAAAATAAAATTAAGTATGGAACTAAAACAACTAATCCTGTATGCAACCTAATTACCCATATTTTAGGCCATAGAAGTGGCCTATTACATAGAAAAACCATGGGATCAAAGGCCCAATTTGTATATAACCCAATCCTAGACTTATTCCCATTAAAATAAGCCTATTTTGGTGATGAATCTGTGTCACTTGGTTTCTATGCTGACAACCAGAAAGTGATAGCCTACTTCAGGTTATAATTTGAGCTAGGGTGGCAATTTTTTTTGGGAAGTTTCAAACTGGTCATTGGCATAGAGATGGATCTCCATTTTGGGGTTGCGAGATCAAGGGGGTATCAGATTTGAGGAACTTAGCAGTCCCTTATTCAGGAGATCCTAGCACGCACACACTTACACACAGACACATGCCCACGCCATGTTCAAGAACAAAAGGTGGAGATTCCTATATAGACCTCTGTTTTTGAACTGCCAGATTGAAGGGTTTGTTGGGTATCAAATTTGGAGAAGTTGGCAGTCTTATATTTAGGGATCAAAATATGAATCTGTGTTCCTACTGTTCACATATCGAGGGGTTCAATGGTAAACGGTTGCGCTGCCAGCCATAAAAGACGCAGGTTTGAGTCTGAGGGTGGCACTTAGTGGAAATAATGCTGAAGGTGATGACCAACTCTAGTTCCACCCCCCTAATGAGACCCTGCGAAAGTGGGACTTGCGCCCGCTTACAGCCCCCTTTTTTTATCTGGTTGAAGTAGGGAAGTTATTATGGAATTTAACGTGGCATGGGATCAGGTGGTGCAGCTGAGGTTGAAAAGTTTTGTAGATACAATATTACTGATTAAGAGACAAGATCAAGCAGAGACCACATCTATTCTTGAATTTTGAGGGCAAGAATAGAATATGACAAGTGGAACAGCAGGATATTGTGAGGTTAGAGATATGTTTGTTAATTGGGCTAGAGCCATCTGAGTAGTATAGCCTATATTAATGGATTTGCCAAGGCTGAACTGCAATGAAAGGTGGTCGATGATAGAGTAGGGTTGACTAGAGTTTAAGAAATATAATAGAACAGAGAACAAGAAGAAAAAGTGCTGTTATGGGAATGTGAATGGTCCAGGAACAGTAACTGAGATTGTTAACTAGAAAAAACAAAGCACATGAAGAGGATAAAGAAAAAGAAACGATAGACTAGCAGAGGAGTATATGATAAAGAATTGATGAAGAAATAGAATTGAAGTAATGAAGAAAGATAGAATGATTCGACAGAAGAGAAGGGAAGACCACTAATCATGTACGGGTACAGCCCTCTTTATGAAAGACAAAATTGACTCACTTTAGGGCTCCTAAATCAAGTAGACAATTGCCCCTTTTTGTTACCTATAATATGAAAATCAACTCCTAATGTGAATCTAGTTACAATATAACAACTTCCATGAGTGCTTAATCTCTTTCCTGATCAAATAAAACTACTACTAACTAGAGATAAACTTGAAATAGAAATCCTAGTCTTATTAGACTTGCTAATAGAGAGTCCCGTCACAGATCCTATCAGTAGAGTGGTCATAATTTTCCCAATATAACTTGGAAGTACAATATGTTAGTCTCATTGAATGGGTAAGTAGATGACCTTGCAAATGGAACCAACATCACTGTAAAGTGAAAACAATGAAGTTTTGACACCCAAAATTGAGTCCAAAGAACCAGAATGATGGAAATATCTGATTTCCTGTAATAGAATGTTCCCAAACGTTAAAACTGATCCAATGATTCGAAACAATAGGAATTAAACTCATGGCCAAGTAGCTAACTTACCATGATAAAGAAAGGTAACACTAACACTCTCCTATTTACAATCTAGCTACAATAAAGAAAGGCAACACTAGCACTAGCACTAGCACTAACAGAATTAAACTCACACTCAACTTACCACAATAGGGACACTCCCTGTATTGTGATCAACACCCAACACAACTAAAACAGAATTACATTCTTGCATCACATCTCAGTCCCTAATTTTAGAATTATTAAATGCCCTTCTTGAGCAAATTTTTCGTTCAATGAGATGTCTCTGCTATCTTGCAAAATGGGAGTTGTGTACCCCAGGATATGTTTCGGTAGTAGATCCTTTTTTATCTGAATTGAAGGGCTGTGATGGATTTGAGTCGGATTATCCTCCGTTAAAACAGAACACCTGATCTGATTTGATCTTTTCTACCAAAACCTGATTCGAGTACAATAAGAGTATCGGATATTTGATCGTCCAATTCGATTAGTTAAGCTCGAGATTTTGCTTTCTCTGATTCCTCATGTGATTGACCTTGCCAGGTGATCTCTTAAGTTTGGCGGGCTTGCCATGGCCATCATGCTATTCTGGAAGTTGTCCAGAGACTCCACATCATTCGCAGTGTATATCATCTTCTGAATCTATCCATCCCCCACCAAAACCAAAAACCCAGAAACCCTAAAATTTCTCAAGCTGGAGCCCCTATTGGGCTAAAATTAAGGTCAAGAATTGTAGAAGCAACATAGAATAGCGATGGAGAGGATTGATTTGAGAAGGAATCGATGGTTTTGATAGGGATAGAACAATATCAATATATTAGGAGGCTTTGGTTTTCCTCAGTTTTGGTTTAGTTTTCCTTCTTTTCCCTGAAAATAGGAATGAAATGCCCTGGTATTCAGGTAGTATGGTGGATCTTTTCTTTATTCTAAAGCCTGCTGTTCATAGAGTTGAGACAAAAGCACTTCAAGTTGCATGTTTAATGGCAAGAAGTCTCAACCTCAAAGTTGTATATCTTTTTGACAAGGCATTGATGGTAAGAAAATCTCCCGCCCTTGGTGTTTCCAAACCTCACTGGCTTGTCAGCTGTCCCTCCGTATTTTCTAAAATCTCATTGGCAGTAAGTATATCCAGATTCGATCTGTTTACATACTCGATCATTCCTCAAAGAATCTGTTTGGGTTGGACACTTAATGGTAAGTCCTTATTGAACTGAATTTGGACTAATCTGAATCAATATCTGGTCCATCAACAGCTCTGCTGTACTGTGTTGTTACTTTGGCATGATGCTGTTAAGGCCAATGAACTTTGACGGTTGTGCTAGCTCAACACCCTAAAACAAATGGATTTCCTTTCGTAATATCAGAATGTATTCTGGAAACTTTAAACTTCCAAGTTCTTGGAAGTCCATGAACTGTTGTCTTGGATGATGCCACTAATGCACTGATAAGACAGTTTATTATCTTGTTTTTATCTAGTTAATTTCTTGCCTTTCAACTATCAGATGCATTACTGTTTTGTTTTCTTTGGGCCTAACATTGGATCTTCTGTGGTTTCTGCGTACATATGCTTCATGTTGGAATTAAGTTTTCTGAACCCATTAAGTCTTCCTTCGAAATTCATTTTGGGGAAAAATATCCTGGCTCTTAATGTTAAACTTTACCTTTACAGGGTGCTGCTCTGGAACCACTTAATATGGCATCGAAGGTAGTGCCTGAGACTTCTGCACCCAGTCAATCTCCTCCTATCAAGGTATCTTCAATTTCCACCACCAATGAAAATAAGGGAGTTAGTGTTACCAGATCTCATGAGGTTCCTGGAAAATCCAGTACAGATGGGACAACTTCAGCTGTTGGCAAGAGTGGAAGTCTGTCTCTTGATGCTTTAGCAAAAGCTAAGAGAGCTTTACAGATGCAAAAGGAGTTGTCAGAAAAGCTGAGAAAGATTCCATTGGTAAGTTCAGCAATAAATATTTTTCTAATATTTCAATTTCATAATAAAATTTTATTACTTTCCACCCTTCCAAAAAAAAAGAAATTTATTTTACCTTGTAATTTGGTTTTGTCTTTCTCTCTCTATCCCTTCTTATGGTTTTTGTGGAACTCTCTGCTCCGTTCTGTAATCCGAATAACCATGTCTTCTTTTGTTTGTCTAGTTGAATAAAGGTGCAAGCTCAGATGGTAGCCTACAGCTTGGTGGATCAACAAACAAGAAGGAACCTAAAGCTCTCTTATCAAGTGCAGCAAGGGACCCAGGATCTATCCCGCCTACTACTGATACAATAGCTTCCACTTCACAGGCAAAATCAAGCATAACAAATGCGTTCACTGCTGCTACGGCTTCTGTGAAGCCGCCCATCACTGGCGCGACTGCTGTTCCTGGGCTTACAACCATACCTAACATTGAAGCTGTAAAACGAGCACAAGAACTTGCTGCAAAGATGGGATTTCACCAGGATCCAGAATTTGCTCCTCTTATAAACATGTTCCCAGGGCACACTGCAACAGATGTTGCTGTCCAGCAGAAGCCATCCAAAGCCCCTGTTCTCCGTTTGGATGCACTTGGTAGAGAAATCGATGAACATGGAAATGTAATCAATATGCCTAAACTCACAAATCTCAGTACATTAAAGGTTTGTGCGTTCCTTTTCCTGCTTTTTCAGTTGCTTTCTCTTATTTATACTCGTGGTACTTCTATTCAAAATCCTGTTCTTTACTGTTCTTGCTAATTTCATACTTATGTAAATTCTTCAGGTAAACATCAACAAACAGAAAAAAGAAGCTTTCCAAATTCTTAAACCTGAGCTGGATGTTGATCCAGAATCAAACCCTCATTTTGACCCTGGAATGGGCATCAATAAAACCAAGCTGTTGAGGCCTAAGAGGATGAATTTCCAGTTTGTGGAGGAAGGCAAATGGTCGAAGGATGCAGAAATAATTAGATTCAAGGTATTGAATGTCCCAGTTTGCAAATTTGGCTTCTTGTCCTTGATCTTTCTTTAGGTCAAGAAACTCTGTGCCTGCCTTATTTGGTCTTATTATAATTGGTTTTTAGAGCCAATTTGGAGAAGCGCAAGCTAAAGAGTTGAAGACAAAACAAGCACAGCTGGCAAAGGCAAAGGCAGAGCCTGATATCAATCCAAATTTGATAGAGGTATCAGAGAGAGTTGTCAACAAGGAAAAACCAAAGGACCCAATCCCTGAAACTGAGTGGTGGTAAGTTGTTCTACCCATTTAATGGCATGATATGTATTTGTTTCCTTTAAACAAGGTATTTCTTGCTATGTATTGGTCCATGTATTTTAGAACAACCAATATTGAAGACCATTGCAAAAAAATTTCATTCGACTGTGACATGTTACTTTCACTAGTCTAATCCTGTGCACTGAATTAACCAGGGACATACCACTTTTGCTTTCTGGAAACTATGGCAACTTAAGTGAAGGCAGCATCAGCGAAGACAAACTTAAAATGGATAAGATTACAATTTATGTGGAACATCCTCTTCCTATTGAACCCCCAGCAGAACCTGCTCCACCACCCCCACAGCCCCTGAAGCTTACAAAGAAGGAGCAGAAGAAATTGCGCACGCAGAGGCGCTTAGCGAAGGAAAAAGATAGACAGGAGATGATAAGGCAAGGTCTGTTAGAACCTCCAAAGCCCAAAGTGAAGATGAGCAATCTCATGAAAGTCCTTGGTTCAGAAGCAACTCAAGATCCCACCAGGCTTGAAATGGAGATACGAAGTGCAGCTGCAGAGCGTGAACAAGCCCATGTTGACAGGAACATTGCACGGAAGCTCACACCGTCAGAGCGCCGTGAGAAGAAAGAGCGGAAGCTCTTTGAGGATCCAAATACTCTGGAGACCCTTGTGTCAGTGTATCGGATCAACGACCTGTCACACCCACAGACCCGCTTTAAGGTTGATGTCAATGCCCAAGAGAACCGTCTGACAGGCTGTGCTGTCATATCAGATGGCATTAGTGTGGTGGCCGTGGAAGGTGGCAGTAAGCCCATCAAGAGATATGGGAAGTTGATGCTCAGGCGTATTAATTGGGCTGCGTCTGTGGGGAATGAAGAAGATGATGATGAAAACGAAGACAAACCTGACAACAAGTGTGTGTTAGTGTGGCAGGGCAGTGCTGCTAAACCATGCTTCAACAGGTTTCTTGTTCACCAGTGCAGGACTGAAGCTGCCGCAAGGAAAGTGTTCTCTGATGCTGGGGTTGGTCACTATTGGGATCTGGCCATTAACCATACGGACGAGTAAGTATACATGGAGAAATGGATGATGGGGTTTTGGGAATCAGAAATTAGAACATGTTTTGGATAGTAAGTGCTTCTTATTAAAAGGGCGCCCCTCCTTAATGTTTCTCGGATCTGTATGGCATATTTGGACAGAACATATTGCATTGCTTAATTAAATTCATCATTCACCCCAATGTAGCCAATCCCATTTAGTTGGGATAAGGTTAAGTTGTTGTACTGTTTTCCTTTTAGTTGGGACTTGGGACAAGGTTAAGTTGTTGTGTTGTTTGTGTTCATCCCAATGGCATGCTCTCAAAATAAGGGAAAAAAGAACCTGTCCGAAGTGTTGCCCCTGTGCCCCGGCCAATAGGAGAGTCCATGTGGACATTGATCAGGAGGGCATGGTCGTCATTTGATTGCCCGTGTTTGGGTGTAGTGGCCACACTCTCTCATTGAGAACGCTCACCTTTAAAATAAATGTTAGGGAAGAATCTCTTTGCAAGTTGCGTAGCTTTCGCCTATTTATATGCTTTTTGTTTTTATTAATTCTTTTAAAGAGAAAAAATAATGGAAAAATTTCTGTGAAGGGGCATGCAACTGTATGCTACCTAGCTTGTTTACAGTACCCTCTCCCCAAATGTTGATAGCGTTAGAATCTCATTCAGTTTGTTCAGGTCCTTAATGCTCTCATACATGCGTGAAGAGTTCTCTCGGCTTAATGCCTAAAGGTTTTGGATTGAACCTTTCAACATAACTTTTACTTGTCGTACAATGTCATAACCAAAAAGAAAACAAGGCTACGAAATCTACAAACCACTTCCCTCTCACATATGGGTTATAAATTTTATTTTTTGAAGCCAATGTGTATCATGGAGGGGATTCTATAGAGCTGCATAAGCTTTCCTATTCATGGTTATATTATTTTCTTATGCAATACATGAAATTTAGCATCTTGACTATAGGTTAGGAGCTTTTTTTTTTTTTTTTTTTTTTTTTAAATTTTTATGCAAAAGAACTTTATCAACATTGTCTTCAACATTTTATATTTTGGGGTGAATATCCTAACCATTTTAGCAGCTCTAGTGCTAGTGGCCAATGAAAACAAGGGCTTATCAGATTTTGATTATTGAATCCCTGGGCTCATCCCAATACCACCTTTACCATTATGACCAATCTGATCTAAATCCCTAAATGTATAGTCCATCCCCTCTCACAATTCTTAGTCTTTTTTTTTTTTTTTGATGAAACACAATTCTTAGTCTTCGTTTCTTGTAGATTATGCCATTTTACATGGTCAAATAGGGGTGAGAGTTAATGATAATATTCACCATTCTCGGGACCATTTCACATGATCAAATCAGTGAATCACCCATGCATGACAACTTAATCCTTACAACCATATCTCATATCTTGATACCAACCCAACCTCAAGTGTATCATTTACCTTGTTCTTGATTCTGCCTCTTATGTAAGGAGGAAGATTACCATTTCACCTCAGAAAAGGTATAAGAGGTAGAGAAAAGAACTCCTCAATGGGGTGGTTGTTTTAAAAATTTTCTCTCCTATTCTAACCATGTGGGTCTCGTGTGAATGATCTTGTTCTTTGTACCACCATTGGTATGGTATATAATTTCCTCCTCACATGTTGTTGGGAACCCTTGCCTAAAGTGGTAGTTTAGTAATCAAATTTAGGGAAAAAAAACATAGGGTGTGTGAATTGATCAAAACAACCATAAAAGGCAGAAATCCCATCTGTGTTTATGCTTCTGCACATGCTTCTATTGGTCCTTGCACTAGCATAGCGGCCACACTGTTTTTCGGTGAACCCTCTCCCTCAAATTTATCCTACCCCAAATATTCCTTGATTTGATCAAGGGTAATGTAATCACAACCATATCTTTAAATAATGGAAGGATTGTCAAGTTTTATGATTATGGTTTTTCACTTTTTTTTTTGTCCTTTCTTTCTGGTTGCCTTCAGACCATGACTGAATGGTATTGCAATCCCATCATTCTCAATGGCTGACAAATTAAAAAGCAATGAAGCCAAGGAGACTTACATTATAAGTTACATAAGCTAATCATATTATCAGTTTTTTTTTTCCTTCTTTTTTTAAGGGATATGTTTCTTGTGCTGCTTGTTTGAAACAATTTTTGGTTAGTATACCTATATTTAGCACGTGGCATGTTAGACGAGACTGAAATTTTGTAGATAGATAGATATCCTTCTTACCGACATTTAAGTTTCAGGCAAATGAAGTTTGTCAAAACAAAGGACAACTGCCCAACATAGTTGGTGAAGCTGTGGTGCACTAAGCCCATGCTCATCAGGAGGTCTCGCGTTTGAATTCCCCCACCCTATAGAGTAGGTGCAAATGACAAAACCAAGCATTGAAAATTTTCTTCCGCATTGCACAGATGGAATCCTCTCTTGGATTCCATTATGCAACATCCAACGTACAAGAACCTGAACCATTCTCCAATGCTGTAAATTCCACCGCTCTCTCTCTCTTTAAGACATAAAATGATCTTTCTATTCCTATGTACCAAACCATTTCGTTGCTCCTCATTGGTGTGCTTTCTATGCTGCTTGCTCAAGAGAGAGTTCTTTGAGCGAACGACATAGAGGAGTGTAACAATGAGGTGCAAATAAATGGTTTCATATATAGGACGACAATGAGGTTGATTTCATGTAAGAAAAAAAGGGAGATAGAAAGTGCTAGATCATCCTCCCATAGCGGTTCAAAGAACCCTTTCCCATAAGGCAAAGGATTGCTGTCTGGTCATGTAACGCCTACACCAATGTAGGGGCCAATGAGAACACATGCAAAGACATCAAGGTAGATGTGATTTTTGATTTCATGAAAGATAGGGTGGTACTTTCACATACTCCTTTGTTTTGACGCGGGAACCATGCGACCAGGTGGCATTTTCCCCCCTTAATAATTTTCTCTTTGCACACCATCTTCCCTTATCTGTAGATTATAAATAGATTGAGTATATAAGAACAATCTGCCTCCTCTTCTTAGATAGAATAGAATATTAAAAGCAAGCCCCTTTTTTTTTTTTAGGAAAGAAAGCAAGCCAACTTCACTGGACTCGTGTACAATTAAAGAACCAAACATTAAAAAAATAAATAAAGGGGGGAAAGTTTTCATAAATAAATAAGTAAAACTAGTTAGGTAATAGATACCCATCACCACATACAATACAGTCATCCCTTCTTTTTTTTTGGGTGCGAGACCCACGAGTGGTTCAGGATCAGGCTCCGGTCCGGATTAGTCTGTATCGAATCGGTATTGATCTGTATCAACCCAGATTGGTTCGGTCAGCCTGTGAAATTTTTTATGATTTGATCCAGATCGGTATCCAATCTAGGGACCGCAATACCAATCCCCAATATAAGATTGGCCAGGAATCAGTTGTCAATACCGATACGGATGAGCCGATCCATTAATGTTTCTTAGAACCATGCCTCCCACCAATAACCCATGTTTGACCCATCCCATTTTGGACTGAACAGTGGAGTCTGGACTTCTTTTTATAAGCCTCTGTTTATGACATAGATCTTCTACGGCGCTGCGCTGTCCTGTCTATGTTGCACAGACACAGGGCTGTATGCAATGACTACCTTACCCCCGCTCGGGCAGGGGTAAGGTGGTCAATTTGTGCCACCTTGTGTCTGTGCAGCATGGCAGGACGGGTAGCCCACGTCGTAGAAGATTTGGATCACTGTTATAATCCAGTGGTTAGGGCAATCCGGATCCTCTCCAACGTCATTGAAGAGGATTCCTCTCCAATAACGCTCTCCTAAGGCCACGTTTCATAGCCATTCATGGAGACTTAACTCCGTTTCCTCATTCTTTTGTCTTCTTTTCTATTTTTCTTTTTCCTCTTTCCCTCCTTTTAACGAATCCATAAAATGTGATTGAAGAGGAAATAGGTAATTAAATCCAGAATCTAATCTCAAATCTCTCTCTCTCTCTCTTAAGTCCAGAATCTCATCTCAAATCTAAATCTCTCTCTCTTTCTCCTTATGTGAAACAATCTTCTGATGAACACTATTGATTGGGTATCGATCACCTGTAAAACCAATACGATATCGATATGACATCGACACTGATCGGTTGTATCAGATAAGTTTACCCCCTCATTTTCTTTAAAAAAAAATAGGTTTTTTTAATACTATACCCTTTGTTTGTATCATTTCACCAATACGGTATCGACACAATATCAAGATCATAGTTTGAAGAATCAGTATCGAATCGGCTGATTCGCAATAGTATCAATTGAGACCACTATCAATATTTTGCAGATCCAATCTCGATGGACCAGTACAGACAAGGGTAAAATTTTAAATTAAATTAAAAAATCTATTTTTTTTTAAGGAAACAGGGGTGAACCTAACCGATCTGGATCGATAGAGACCGTTATCGATCACTAGAACCCATGGTTTTACTGCATGGTATTGGATCAGGTATCAATCACTTGCAAAACCAATATGATACCGCTACGATAACAACAAGGATTGGCCGTATTTGACAAAATTACCCCTGATCTCCTTTAAAAAAAAGATATTTGACTATTTTACCCCTTGTTCGTAACGTATCACCGATATAATATGGGCACAATATCAAGATCGGCCACAACCAAAACCTATACATATTGCTTCGATACGAGTGATATGATATTGATGCCTCATGATGCGATAATACCTCAGCCCATGAACTGAGTTGCAGGATTGTTTCGCATAAGACGAGAGAGAGAGAGAGAGAGAGAGAGAGATTTGAGATTAGATTTAATTACTTATTTCCTTTTCAATCATGTTTTATGGATTCTTATAAAAGAGGGAGAAGAAAAAGAAAAATAGAAAATAAGAAAAAAAAAATGAGAAAACTAGAAATAAATCAGCGTGAAAGGATATGAAACGTAGGATCCCGACTAATCGACACAGTAGTGGGATCCTACACGCTATGACCAATATTATCCATAATGAATGAATGACCCCGTCACCCCCTCACAAGCACGCACCAATTGATGAACATAACCGCAGCCCTCCATGATTATGTAGCCAAACCATGTTCAGACTAATGGGATTTGGGGCCAGGGCACGATCAAAAGGACAAAACCTGCAGGCCAAGCTTTAGTTCTTCTGGATCACTTTATTTTGCTTCCTTACCCAGAATTCACAAACATTACTTACAACAACAACAATAACAATAAGACCCACTAAGCCAGAACATCTAATTTAATCATTCTTCCCTGTAATCCCATCAGTTCCAGATACCCCACTTCCCTTAAAAAAACAAAAAAAAAAACCCATTAAGCAAAGACTGAAACTATTAAGTAATTACAAGTTACAACCCATTATGGGCATCTACCTGTTCTGCTAAATTTTCAACGAAGAACACAGAGAAGGAGACTAGAGACACCCAAAACCCAACTCTGATTGAAGATATAATCAAAAATCAAATTAGAAGAAAGATAAACAAAACAAAACAAAAGGTAACTAAGAACAGAGGAGCAGGGAGTGAATCCGAGTGACTCTGTCAAAACTCCCGATGATCCGCCACATCCACGGTTGTGGTGCACGACAGTAACCTGCGAAATATCTTGAAAAGTGCAGCACAGGACATCTCCTTCACCTTCCTCATTACCACACACTTCTTCTCACTTCCTCCTTTCCTTTTCTTCTTCTTCTTCTTCTTATTCTTTTGAGTCACTCTGTCTTTCACACCCCCAAAGCATTTGACAGTCTTCTCAGGCATCGTTTCCTTCCTTGAGAAGGTATAGCTCCTCAGGTACATCTGCCTACACGAAATACTATCCACCACTCTTGGGTGTTGGCCCACTCCCCTGTTAATGCTGTTGCTCCCATTTGAGTTTGAGCTCACCGATCTCACGAACTCTGCATCTGATTCTGGCCATTTGTACAGATTCTTGTACGTCGCCCGCACGGGGACGCGAGCGTCATTAACGCAGCTCGATATGCAGACGGAATTCATTCCTTCTTTCTTGGCCTTTGACGAGTGGGTCTGGAATATAAGGGATTTTATTGTAATGGGGGGTTTCTGTTTCTGGAGATATAAATTCTCTGAAACGAGAGTCTTAGATTGCAAGAAAAGATTGTGATGATCGATAGACAGGAAGAGAAAACGGAAAAAGAAAGAGTAAAGCACTTTCTTTCTTTATTAGTGCGTCATTTATGAGTTCTTATGGGTGGTGTTTATGAGTGTGAGCGTGGAATGATTTGGCATCATTAGTACTCTTAGCCATGACTGCTTTGCTTTCCTATGTCACTTCTTGTGCAATTGTGCTGTTAGGTCAGGATACTCAGGCAGGCAGAGGAACTGTGAGAGAGAGAGAGAGATAGAGAGATCACAAGTATCGAGTCCTAAGCAGCAGAAGGAGAAATAATTGTCGTTACAGACTTAACACATTACACATGACATGTTTTCTTCAGTCTTCACCAAAAGAGTAAAGGTTATAAGATGATTTTTTTTTTTGGGTTAGAGAATGCCATCCGATCGCACAGCGCATGGTGCAGGGGCACTCGAAATGGCCGTCGGACCTTTATCAGCGTTGCTGTGCACATCTTGCGGCGCAGCAGCGGCCATGTGTGCACAGCGGCGCCGCATGATGCTCACAACAGCGTTCCAGTTACAGCAGCAGATAAAAATTCATGGCTGTCACAGCCCTTTGAAATCCTGAAAATAAAAAAAGGTGTGGCGGTCATTTTGCAAGCCCTTGTGTCACGGTGTGACCAGGTGATGTTATTTCTCCCTTGGTTTTGACACTTTTATGAAAACTATACTACATTAACCAGTTCCTACACCCTTGGAAGGAACCTTTATTCTATACTTACAACTACCACATGGTAAATCAAGTGAAACCCAAATATTATGAATAGATAGGGGCCAGTCTGGAGTTGAGGTCCTCTACGTACATGTACATTCACTTGCCAACACTGGGCATGTTTCTTTTTTACTTTCATAAATATCCCTCTTCACTCTTTAAATAGTGGTGAGTGGGACATGTCTTGCCACTTCAAATATACATGTAGATGAGCGTACATGTAAAGGATCTGAGCTCGTCTGTTTCCCCTCACAAAAGTTTAGTCCAATCAGAATTTATCTCATGGTAAAACAATGTTTTAGAAATCCATGTTATGAAAGTGCATGCATGGTAGTGGACGAAGTACCTTATGTGTGTGTGTGTGCATGTGACATATATAGTTCAGGCCAGGTATTTAATTGAATTGAAGGGAAAAAGTTTCTCTGAGCGAGCGGGTAAGAGGGTATTTCCCACCCCACCACAGTATATATTGACCGCACATACCTTCTCTGCATCTTTGCCGTTCAATCTGATACCACAAAATTCCCCTCCCCCCCCACCACCCTTTCTTTATGGGGTAGAATTTTTTTTTGGGTAAAAGGTAAATTTATTCATGAAAACCTTGAGGGTAGAGTACATTAGTTGAGACGTTGAGTCCTACAGAAGCCAACTAGAAATAAATGAAGGAAACGAAAGGTCCCACATAAACTCTGATTGGCAAGAGACTCCAAAGCCAGCTAGAGAATTTGCTGTAAAATTCCCTTCCCTAAGGATGTGTTGAAAAGTTAACTACAAGAGAGAGGTCGGTAGTAATTAATGGACAGTCACTCAGAATATGGGAGAGTATCCAAGGAGTAGATTGAGCTTTTCCGTTAAGAAGATTAATCACCATCAGATTGTCACTTTCCACAATGATGTTCTTCATGGGGTAGATAAAATAGGCAAAGTTACAACAATTTCCATAAGGCTAAAAGATTGAAGATAGTCTAATTTCCCATTTGGTCAACTCAGTTTGATTGTAACTTAAGATGGACGCAAGGGACCTAAAGGTATATATGTCCATAAGATTTCAGCCCATTTGGCCTTCCATGTGGCAAATACTTGTGTCATCCATGGGCTCTATAGCGGGTAAGATTGGAAAGACAATTATTTATGGGAGAGGGGGATCAGCTGCCAAGCTAGGAGGCCGATGAGAGCGTGCAAGGCATCCAATAGGGATGAGAAATTTTTTTCCACAAGGGTGGGGTGATCATTTTGCGCTTCTCATGTCTTTGCATAAACACCATGCAGCCTAGCAGCCTTCTATTTCCCTAATTTGTTGGGTCAAAGCGATGCGTTCAAGAATGTGGTTTCAGCCGTATAGGGCCAAATGCTGTTAGGGCCTTTTGTTGTTTAGGTTTTAGCATAAAATACCGATTTGTGTGAAAAAGATTGGTTGCATCTAATGAGAAAAGGTTGGAACATTTAAGAAAACCTAGCAAATGAACGGCCCATTTATACACATAATTCTAAGTTTACTATCAACTTAGAATGTGTTTATATATAAAGGGAGAGTTTCCCCACGACTCTAGTGTGGGGAATCTCCCACACCATATCAATGGGAGTATGAGAATTGGTTTCATCCTCATGGACCCATAAGGTTAAGGTAGAAGTGAGAGGGTAATAGGACATTAGCATCATGGGGAATTCTTTTGCATATAAAACATCAATTTAGGGTATATAATCTTTCATAAAAAAATTTAGGATATATAATCAGTGAGAGGATTCTCTGAGAAAGCGGCATAGAAGAGCATACCAATGAGATGCGACAAAACAATATCATACATGGGAGGGTAACAGGGTCATTTCATGTTAAGAGGAGAGATACAGATACAAAGAACTTTACCCCAACGACTCAGAAAGCCTTATGATCGCCCCACCATCCTAGATGATCGAAATAACCACCCTATTCCGCCCCATATGTCTAGCCCCATGTGTCTAGACGCAGCCTACACCCCTGTGCACTCTTGGGCAGAGAACATATCGCCCCATCAGTTTATTACATTGGGGGTGATAAAAAATTCGACCTCATAAAATCATAATGCAGTCTTCTGATGAGAGAGAGAGAGAGAGAGAGAGAGAGAGAGAATATGATGGTTTCGTTTGATTTCCACTTCACTACTATGGACCTTGCGAATAAAGATTAAGGGGGTGGATTACAGAAATAAATGGGTTGGTTAGGAGTGCATCATCATCTTATATGATACAAAGTTTATACTTAACCAACCCTACTTTGAGATTATATGATTAGAGAGATCTATAATATATATGAGAATTTAAAGTCTCTTTCAAAATAAGAAGTCATGATCATCATCATCAAGAGCCATTCCTTCGTAGCCACAAGAAGCATCTTCATGCATCTATATATGGTTGGCACAAATCTCCGATGACTAGATTCAATTATGAGATCGAATGCCACTTAATGAAATGCTGGTTAGGAATGATCACAGTCCACCCCCTCTCAGAATCCTACCAAACCAAGTTTCATATATCATCTCAACATCCAATGACTTGCCTGCAATTCGTGGTAGCTTTTAAAAACAGTAATTAAGCTAAACCCCAGAAAGACATCCAGTTTCAGTCACCGAAATCGGATTGGAATCGATCGTGACCGATCCCAATTTCTGCCAATTCAACACGGCTGATTCTTGGTCCAAAACCCTAGAATCACTAAGTTTTCGGATTTCAGGGTCGATTCTAGGGTTATTTGGGAACTATTCAATCCCTGATTCCATGTTTTGAATCCTTAGTTTCAGGGTCGATTCTAGGATCACCAAACATATCTAGCTTTAAAAACAATGATATAGTGGCAGAATTTTGTCTATTCATTAAAATATATTGAAATAATGGGAAGGGGTTCGCCAATGGTATTATATAGTAGTGACCAGTGACTAACCAAACTCCTTGGATTTCCTAGACAAGCTTAATATCCTCTGCATGAGATGGTGCTCTTCTTCCGCCTACCGCATCTTCAAAGGAATCTGCCAATGCCAACCACCCAACTAATTCACAACTAAGTTTTGATGTGGTGGGTTTTGTTCTTACCTCTTTCCATTACCTTGAGAGGAACAACTTCTTTTACTCTCTTTGATCTGAATAGTTTGGCTCAATGAGGATTTTCCTTCTCCCCACCACACAATCAGGAAATCTAGTAACTATCAAAGGAGAGTGAGTTATTGGATAATTTGAGGGGTGGGGGGTGTTGAAATCTTGCTTCCATTTGTTCTATGGTAGGCAAGAATTCTGTCTTACCTCAGAAGAGAACCTAGTAGATGTGGATTGTCAAAATATTAACCCTCATGGCAAACCAGCACCTCAGAACTTAGAAGGCTTATGGAGCCAAAGTGACAAAGAGATGTTTCTGCACCTAGAGAAAGCAGAACTAGAAGCAAACGGTCACTCCGTTGACCCATTACTTATTTATTATGATTGTTTAATTGAAAAGTAATTCTTACATCCTAGCAGGTTCGAACAAGCTAACCACAAATCAAACATTTCTGTTGACAAATGATAAATCCTAACCCTAATCCAGGAGAGGAGGAGAAAGGGAAAACGGGTTTGCTGACTTGAGTTAGAATGCTCTTTTTTCCAGCATTCTAATATATTCTAAGGCTTAGTTAAGCTCAATCACTGGCAGGTGAGCCTTATAAAATAGGTGTTTGCGAGTGGCAACCTATTATTATACACAATTCATAGAAAGGAATCATACTACTGCCAAAATAAAAACACAACAGAAAAATAAGAGAAGGTAAAACTCACTGTACTGTACAACATCAAATAATCAAACAGAGTTATCAAATCATTGAGCAAATATGCCAAAATTCACAAAATATAAAGAAGAATGATACTCAATGGTATGTGATTCATCTCTGCAAACCAATCTAGTTCAATGATAATAATTTGTTTGCAACAAAACGCTTTACCACTGAGACCAACCAAGGAAGCTTCATCTGCATCAGGGGGCCCTCTTATGAAACAACCTCCCCCCTCCTGTACAAGATAGAACCACTCATGCATTTTTTTGGGGGGAGGGGGGGGGGGGGAAAGGTTGATCATTTGATACAATTTAACTCCATAAAATCTCTTTGCCTTCAATCTATCTTCCTTCAGCATTCACCAGCTGGGAGAACACCTTACTCATTGAAACCCCTGAAATATCATCCACATGGGATGACTCAAAATGCTCAACAGTAGTACTCTCTTCAAGGCTGAAATTGTTCACCATTGGGGAGAGGTCACCTATCTGATTAGTACTGTTCTCGTCGAATTCATTCTGAGCAGCTGCCTCCTGTAGTAGAAGTGCATATTCTAGGTTCCATAACACATCCCCCATTGTGGGGCGGTCAACCCCATACTCGGCCAGACATTTCTCAGCTGTCTCTGCGAATTTCCTTAAAGAATCAGGCCTAATTTTACCGGCAAGATTAGGATCAATGATTTGCTCTAACTGTCCTCTCTTTTGCCAATGCATAGCCCATTCAGCCAAATTCACCCTCTCTCTTTGAAGGGAGGGATCAATAACAGGTCTTGCACAAAGGACTTCGAACAAAACCACCCCAAATGAGTAGACATCCGACTTATCGGTCAGTTGTTGTCTTCTGAAATACTCTGGATCAAGATAACCAAAACTCCCTTTAACTGCAGTGCTGACATGGGTCTGATCAAGCTCAGGCCCTGTCTTGGAAAGCCCAAAATCAGCAACCTTCGCCATGAGATTCTCATCAAGTAAGATGTTGGCAGACTTAACATCACGGTGGATAATCGCCTTTGAAGAACTAGTGTGAAGGTAGTGAAGTCCTCTGGCTGATCCAATGCATATCTCAAGCCTCTGTTTCCAACTCAAGCTGGGAAGATTTGAGCCATACAAATGATTCTTGAGGGTTCCATTTTCCATGTACTCATAAACTAGGATCATTTCTTTCCGCTCATCACAGTAACCAATCAGTGAGACCAGATGACGATGGCGGAACTGAGATAACATTTCAATTTCTGTCTGGAACTCTGTAAGGCCCTGTTGGGACAGGTGATTACCCCTCTTCACTGCCACATTTGTTCCATCTTTCAGAACTCCCTTGTATACCTTCCCAAAACCACCAACTCCAATAACCCAGCTCTCATCAAAGTTGTTTGTGGCCTCCTGCAGTGCCACAAAAGGAAAGCAGAAACCATGTAATGAGGTGGCACTAGTTGTAGTTTCATTACCGAATTTACTCATCGTTGAGTGAGTATTCCCTCCTCCATTGAAGGAGAAAGGAACCCATGATTTTGAAGGGTGATCAGGTGACTGTCGTCGGCTTCTGCACAATATTAAGAAGAGAACTGCAACCAAGACCACTGCAACAAACACCCCAAGAACCACACCCACAATCAAACCAAGCTTCTTCTTTGAACCATTCTGTGAGATAGAGGCTGCACCATCAAGGCTGCCCCTAGAATCGCTAATTTTCATGACCTCCAGCCCATTTAAAATGGCATTTGGGGTAACAGTAGTAACAGTAGTAGAAGGCCCAACACTTACAAAGAGCACGGGACTATTACTCGGCCCCAGAACAAAGTCCATATAATATGGAGCAGCCAAGGTATTACTTGTCAGAAGACTGAGATCAAGATCTGGAGCAACAACCCAACTATTAACATAGACATTGAAGTAGAGCTGATTGAGTGTCTTACTCACTATATCACAGAAGTGAAATCGAATCAGATGCTGAAAACCAGTGTCCAATTTGAACTTCCATGTCACATTGAAATTGGGGTTGATTGAATTTGCTGAGTTCATCTCTGTGGCGGTGCCATAAACAGTATCAGGAGCAATGTCACTGGTGGGGGCACCTTGCACATAATGGACAATCCCAGATATAGACTGGGCGAGATTCTGGTTCAGTAGAAAGTTCTGATCAGGAACCCAAGTTCTCCCAAGGGTGTCATTCTGGGCTGTGACCAATGGTCCACCCATATTCACCCTCCAGACCGTCTCTAAGGTTTCATTCAACAGACCTTGAAATCCCCCAAAATGATTAACAGTTTGGGCATTATCGGAGATCAGGGTATCAGGGACCGAAACAACTTCTAAGGCATTTAAGAAGGCAAAGGAATGGTCGGCCGGGGTGAAGGTGAGGGCGAGGTTGTCTGAAGTCACGTTCAGGGAGTACTCCTTCATCACAGAACCATTTAGTGGGTTGAGATTACTGAGGAGGACAAAATTTTGGGTGGTAACTGAGAAGGTTGCCACACTCATGTTGTAGTTCTGGTATTGAAACGGGAAGAAGTAGAGGCGTATCCAGTGCCGCCCTTGTTTGCGGATTGGAAAGTTGTAAGAAGTTTTTCCATTAAAGATTCTGGCTGTTTGATAGAGAGGTGAACCGATGGTAGAAGAGATGGAATTCGAATTGTTGGCCATAATATCCAGTTGGGTCGTAAGGTATTGGGAGTTATCAGCAGAGAAAACACGAGTCATCACCGATGTGTTGGTGGGTGATCCACAATCTATCAGGTAATTGTCTACAGGTTCATATCCCATGGAGATGAATACAAAAGAAAATACTAGCAGAACCCAGAGTGGCAATTTAAGTAAAACAACACCCATCACGGAAATATATTTCACAAAAAAGAAGGGGATGGATGGTTATTATCGATGGGAACTCGCAGCTCAGCTGAAACTAGAACCTAGGGTTTAGGAATAACAGCAGCAAAAGAAGGCTATTTAATCATGATAATTCCAAATTAAATCCAACACCCATAACAGAGAAAATGGAAAAGATGGCACCTTATACAAATTATTAGAATTTGCTAACTGGAGAGAAACCCAGAATCTCGATCACCATCACCATTACCATCGCCTCCTGAAATGGAAAGGCACGCCCAGTTCTTTCTCCCACAGAAGTGAAAACACCTTCAGACTTACATGAGAAATAGAAACAGAGCCACCCACTGTTTCCTGCGACGATGAAGGGGAAGAGATGACTAAACTGACCACCAAACTGAGAAGAGGGTTGAAAATAGGAAGAGAGGGAGAGGAAGAAGAGACAAGAATGAGGGAGAACTTCAACGGTAGGAGATTTTCCCTTTTAAGAAATCTAATTTAATTAATTTTGGTTGGAGAGAGGAGAGAGTAGAGAGCAGTAAGTAGTAACAGAAACAGATTTAACTCAGGTGAGAGAGAGAAAAGAACAAGACAATCAAATCTTGTAAAGCCAGCTTTCGTTGACATGTGTTGTAGTAATAACTCAAGAATTAAATCCATTTCAGACATACTTCTTCAGAGTTCTAAAGCAAGCCTGATGCGCATTCTACGCACCAAACTTCCTAACACTTTGGAATTGTAGTGTGGGAACAACCTTAGGCCAGGGAAGGGGGTGCGTACTTCGCGCGTCGGCGCGTTTTAACGTCGAATTGAATGGCTTCTCTTCTCGTTACGTTACTTTGGAGGTTGGTAGGGCGGGGCCCATGGTAGAATCGGTAGAGGAATCGGGAACTGGATTGGTTTTGGCTGCCAGAATCGGTTTGCTCAGTCAGAATATACCCTAACCCTACAAATCCAGTATGGATCGGCCGATCTGAATTGACCTCAGCCAATTACGATGAGATACAGCCGATTTGATCGATCCAATCCTGATTCTTAAAATACAGAGTGAAATCGGCTTCTATGCATTCTGATTTCAATTCTGATTCAATTTGAATTGATCAGAATCGATTAGAATTCAACTAGAATCAATCTGAACCCTAAAAATCAAGAATGAATTCATCAGCCGATACGGATCGACTATATCAGATCTGATCAGATACTCTTAAATCTCAAGATGTTGATACAAAAAAAAAAATTATTGTGCCCTCACATGTTTCAACACCACTGATACGATATGTTTGAATACCACTCATACGATATAGAGTAAGTATCGATCACAGGCAATCAGGTGGTGCACACGCGTATGATGGATCTTTATCGTCTCCATTTATCTGCCTCCCTATTTCCACCATTTCATCTCATAGGGGGGGCATAAATGATCACCCTACCCGGATCTTTATCCCCTGAGGTTCGTTGACCGATACGGTTGTACGGTTCCTCTCATAGGGGGGCTGAAATGACCATTCCACCCCTGACCGAACACACTGCCCAGATGGGATCCACCCCCTTTTTATTAGAGGCACTAGGGAACCGTATCGGACAGGAAAACCGTAGGTGATAAAAATTCACCCTACCCCTCCTGTCCGAACACATTGCCCAAGTGAAATCCACTTCTCCTATCAAATGAAATAGAGGAAATGAGGAGACCAATAAATGGAGACGATAATTTTCAGGATAGATGAAGGATGTAAAATGTAATTACATTAAGCCGTTAGATGTGGATGGTCCCACTCCCACCAATGAATTATTTACTAATTAATTAATGGTGTGAGGTGGAAAGAGTGATGGCATCGAAGTTGGACCCCATTGATTTCTGGACTCTTCGTCGTGATCTCCACGGCCTGCATGGACATTCGTTGGGTATGGCTGGCATTAGTGGTTAGCACGTTTATCGGTTTTATGATATTAATTAGTATAAGTAATTAAATAAAAATCAATGATCCCCAATCCAAAAAATGGTACTTAATTAATTTAATTAGTTGCCGTCCCTGTCCTCCCTCCCTGACCACTCACCTTTCAGAGAATCCATAGAGTGGAATGCAGTGTGTGTATGGACTATGGACTATGTAGGTCATCTTGAAAGGGACGGATGACGCGGCGCTTCTTGATTTAATCTCAGATGAGGCGGTCATTTTGTGCCCCTACTGTGTTTGGGTGTGGTCTGCTTCTCCCACAGAGAACATTTTTCCATTGTATCAATTTAAAGTTTCCTTCACTCACGGTGAATGAAATTAAGGAACAAATATGATTTAAGCATTGTTTGGTGTGCATTCTAGGTTAATTTCACACTTTCTAGATGATAAAACTAGTTGTTTTTAATTGTAAATACAAAATCGATACATAATGCAATCCAAGAATGCATACCAAACATAACCTTAAACAACTAAGGTAGGAATCTACATATAAAAAAAAAAGGTATGAATCCCTTCAATAGTAAAGCTATCATTGGTTTGGAATAGAATATGAGCCTATTCTCTCATCTTATTGTTTGAGAGCTGGCAATTCTTCAGCCGTTGTTTTCTGTGTTGGATCGGGCTTCTCTCTTGTGAGTTCAACGCCCAGGGAGTGCCTAGTGAGGCATCCAACAGCTCTGGGTGAGTCTGGATGCATGTTGGGCCCCAGTCAAGCATACATTCCTGTGCGCCCAACACCATTCGATGCCTCACTGGGTACTCCCTGGGTGCTGGGCTCGCAGGAGAGTAGCTGAATCCCTCCATGTTATCCTTGAGAGAGTTACCCGAGCAAAACTGGAGTTTGAATAAGCATTGAAATCTTTGGGACTTGACGATCCACCAAAAACAAACATGTAAAATGCATTGCCCAAAGAGTCTCATATGTGGAAGAAAAAAAAAATCTATTGATGTTGTTATTAGGAACCGCAAAGGAGAAGTCTTGGCAGTCAACTGCGCTCCTGAATGATTGGAAATGAGAATGTTCAAATTGATGAGAGTGAGACTCCATGAAAAACATCAATGCTTTGAAACATAACAACTTGGATCACCAAGAAACTCATTCTTTTTTTTTTAACATTTCCAACTTGTGTAATTATTTCCTTTCGATCTCTTTCTAGTTTCTCTCATGTTTGATCGATCAAACAACCTGGTTGTTCACACAACAGCCAAGTTTGATTTCTCTTGTACTTCAACCAAGGTCAGATTTGGTATGATTTTTGTTTCAAATTTCATGAAATACTCAATAAATAGATTTTTAGTCAAGAAATTGAAATTGTTTTGGTTGAATTAATCTGAAATATTTTAAGAATAAGAAATTCATTTGATAGATCAATTTCTGAGAATATATTTTCTATATTTTTTTGGGAGAGGGTGGTGACGGTGGGGGCATGGGCAGGGGCAGGGCCGGGAAGGGGGTGGTAGTGACAAAGGAGGTGGTGGCGGTGGGTAGTGAGACCATCAGGCCGAAGTGTTGGTTCTCTTGATTAGAAGGAACTCCAAAACAAAAAAGTTAGAAATGATGCATGGTACGTTCAAACACAGAGGAGGACGAAATGACCCTCTCACCCCCAAAAAAAGATAAAAAAGAAGTTAAAAATGAGGGTATGCATGGTTTGAAGGGGGCTGTAGAGTCAATGCGGCAATGCAAACTGGGAACAGACGTATGATTGTATGAAGGGGCGTAACACGGAAAGCAACGGCTGAAGATATTTATTAATTTATTTTTTTTAAATTGCCAGTTCTATAAGACAGCAATTTGATATTGAAATTGTTGTTGTTGTTGCAGTTTTTCCGAATTTCTCAAACTAGGAATGCAAATCAAGAGTCCATTTGAATATTGGGTTGAGCTCCACCTTTGGATTCATCTTGATTGGGCTGGGCTGGGCTGGGCTGGGCTAAGCTGGGGTAGATTGCCCTTGATAAACCCTGCCTGTCCCTTTTTTGGTTATTCCAAGGTTGGGCTATGCTGGGGCAGCTTTTCCGTATTTCTCAAACTAGGAAAGCAAATCAAGAGTCCATTTGAATATCGTTTTTCCATTTATTTTTTTTGTTGTTCCATAACTCTTATGTAGGACATAATTACATATAATTGTATATTAATTATTTTTTAGTATACACATGGTTAGACCGAACCAAGCTCAGACGAAAGACTCAGCCTAGGCCTGGTCCGGCCTGATTCGATCAGACCCAACCCAAGCCTTGAAACTTAACCCTGGTCTAACCCGTAGGCTTGGTCGGGCTCTCAAGACCAAACTTACACCACTAATTGATACTTTTTTTTACCACTGAACAAGGAATGAAATTTTGAAAAAGAATTAGTTGACTTCACAAAACAAAAAATAAAAAACAACTGAGAGATGGCTCATTGCCCTATATGATGAAGACAACACATTAGTAGGATATTTTGCATTGCGATTCTTATAAAATAGGGGATGGAAAAACATTTACCACCTTCTTAATTGTGCTATAAGTCTCATGTCAATAGGGGTGCAAGTTTGGACCTGATTACCCGAGCCTATCCTGAGCCCGTAGAGCTTGGGTTGAGATACCCTGGTCTTGAGAATGGGTCAGGACTGTGAATTTCTTGTCTCGAATCAAGGTGATGCCAGGCTAGGGTTGATGCCTCAGGCTGAGCCGGCCATGTCTTCGTCTTCAGCTTGACCCGACTTTATAAAATAGGGGATGGAAAAACATTTACCACCTTCTTAATTGTGCTATAAGTCCCATGTCAATAGGGGTGCAAGTTTGGACCTGATTACCCGAGCCTGTCCTGAGCCCGTAGAGCTTGGGTTGAGATACCCTAGTCTTGAGAACGGGTCAGGACTGTGAATTTCTTGTCTCGAATCAAGGTGATGCCAGGCTAGGGTTGATGCCTCAGGCTGAGCCGGCCATGTCTTCTTCTTCAGCTTGACCCGACTTTAAGGGTAGGTCAAGGTTGGAAAATCTAGGAAAATTTAAGAAAAATGCAAACTAAAGTTTGAAAGGCCAACTAAACTAGATATAAAATTAAAAAATTTCAAGCATCTAAATTTTGTTTACCAATAATTCTTATTTCAACAGACTGCTTAAGAAATAACTTGGATAAAGATACTAAAACAGGAAGGAAAAAGTTCAAAACAAAATTCTTAAAAAAAAAAAAATCAAATTAATATTTTAATTTGGCTTGGAATGTAGTGTGACTTGAGTCTATCTATCATCTCAACTTGCTGTTTGAGAGCTGGAAATTCTTCAGCCGTTGCTTTCTGTGTTACGCTGTGCATACGCTATCTATCCAATTTGCAGGGCCGCATTTACTTCAGTTTACACGCTACACTATACGCCCACTCCCAGTCTCCCACAAATGAATGTTCAAATATTTGAGCTTCAACAAGTGGATAGCCGTGGGCCTCGTGGCTAGCTTGTAAGAAGAATCTGAGCTTCTGATCATGTCTTTAAAGTTGCTTTCTTTTTCCATTTTTTATTTATTATGTTTGTTGATGCAAAATTCAAAGAACTTTAGATATTTGAATGTGATGATTCCTTAAAGTCTTATGTAAAATATTTTATTGGAATAATTACTATTTTTAAATTTTATTTTATATTTTTTGCTAAGTTGACTTTTGTTTCTTATTCGACATGATCAATAAAAATATTATTTAAAATGATTGAGTGAGGAGTGGATATTATTTTTTGGAAGGAGTGTTCTCAATGTGGGACGTAATACGCGTCAACCAATGAGAGCCCATGCATTGGCACATCGGAGTGGAATTCCTACCATTTATGAGAGGCTTATCTGTCATTTCCGCCCCCCAATGTGTCTAGGTGTGGCCCCAATGTCCTACCTAGAGAACATTTCTCCTATTTAATTTTTTTTAACTTTTTGTATTGCAAATGCATTCATCAAAATCTTTGGGTATTTTTTTATTTTTTATATAAACTCTTTTTAAAAATAAATCAGTGTAAAACAAATGCAGCTTAAGGGGAAAATGAATTCATCCTATGGAAGAATTTTACAAGCATATTTTAATTTACATAAACATGTGGAAATTGAAATGTCCTACAAATGATTCTAACCATTTTGTAAATACCATGTGGGGCCAGGGGTACTAGGACTACACTACTAATCATGCCACTCAATCACAATGTACAGGAAAGAGAGGAGGGAGATGAATTCCTCACAATATGGTTTTACAGCAACACACTACACAGGTTGCAGATTTTAGGGGTTGTTTGGCTAGATTTTTTATAAAAAAAAATCAAGTTCTTATTATTTATGCTGAAACGTTTCTTTCTTTTGGAACCATGCCAAAACATAAGTGAATTTTTTTTTTTTCCCCCGCAATTTGTAATGAAATCTGTAAGATCTATTTAAAGCACATGCTCTCCCCCCTAATACAAAGGTTCTAAAAGGGTAATGTGGCAATTTTAATAATTGGACATGTGGGTAATGATTGTCCATATATAAATCCTCGTGTTTTTCACTCTTTCCATGTATTTGCATGTAATCTATCACTCTCTCGTAGTCTTGGATTTTCAAAATTATATTTTGCCACAAATTGATTTATTTAATTTGCATTGAAAGTTAGATATATATGAGCAAGCAACCGTGGATCTATCTGTTCATAAATTTTAGGTTTCTTCTAAATTTCTAATTAAGCTATCAAATGGCTGTCTAGGTGAACAACCGGTTGCTTGGTTACTGGTGGCAAGTGCATGTCCCGTAAGGTGGTCATGGGATCGATTCTCCTAGTCATATTATTGCCATTAAATGACACCCTTTCTCCCTCCCCCCCTCTCACCTTCCCCTCTTGGTAGTGTAGGTTTCGTCAACTTGTCTTAATCTGTAGTATAAGCCGCTGGGAAAATCAACTCCCTAAAACAAAACAAGAAAACATAGTACAACATGCATGGAAACAATAAATTTAAATTAAAGTTAGAAAGGCCAACTAAACTAGATATAATTTAAAAAAAAAAAATCAAACACCTTAAAGTTTTTTTACCAATAATTCTTATTTCAATAGACTGCTTAAGAAATAATAACTTGCATAAATTAATATACTGTAAAACATGAAGGAAAAAGTTCAAATAAAAATTCTTAAAAAAACAAAAAAACAAAAAAGAAAACAAAATAATATTTTAATTTTTCTTGGAATAGAGTGTGTGTGTGAGGAGTCGTCTATCTATCATCTCCAACTTGGTGTTTGAGAGCTGGCAATTCTTCAGCCCTTGCTTTCTTTGTGTGTTACGCGTCTTCCCAATTTAGATTGGCAGCAACATTGACTCTGCAGAACCCTTGAAAGTTCAAACCCATATGCAACCACTCTCATAAATGATTGTTCAAATATTTGAGCAACAAGTGGATAGTCGTGGCACCACTAGCTTGTAAGAAGAAGAATATTCTGTGCCTGTGTCTGTGATCATGTCTTTGAGTTGGTTTCTTTTTAGTTGAGTTGTTCTTCTGAGTTGATTTGTGCCTGTCTGTGATGTCTTTGAGTGGTTTCTTTTATATATATATATATATATATATTATGTTTATTGATGTTTGTTGAAATTTCAAAGAACTTTGAGATAAATATTTTATTGGAATAATTATTATTTTTAAATTTTATTTTATATTTTTTGGTAAGTTGACTTTGTTTTCTTATTGAACATGATCAATAAAGTATATTTTTGAACATGATTGAGTGAGGAATGGAGGATATATTAATTCTTTTTTGGACTTTTTGAATTGTATTCATCAAATATATATTTGTTCCCTCTATAATTTTTTATTGGTTTTCAATAAATTAAGGTAAAACAAACGCATCTTAAGGGGAAAATAAAGATTTTTACAAAGATGTATGTTTTTAAATTATTAAAAAAGAAAAAAAAGGATAAAATTACAACTAATTAAATAACCTTTATGGATAGATCTTTTAACTCACATAAACATGTGGAAATTGGAAAGTACTACAATTGATTTTAACCATTTTGTAAATACTAATCATGCCAGTCATTCACATTAATGTACAAGCAAGAGGGGAGGGAGATGAATTTCTCATAATAATTTGGTTTACAGCAATCACACTACACAGGTTGCAGATTTTAGGGGTTGTTTGGCGCTATATTTAATTTAAAAAAACAAGTTCTTAATTACTTATTGAATAAAGATTTATTTAACCACTTATTTATGATGAAATATGTATATTTTTGAGGACCATGCCAAAATAAGTGATTTCCCCACCCCACCCTTTTATAATGATATCTATAAAATACATTTAAAGCACATGCTCTCCCCCCCTAATACAAATTAAGTTTGTCCAAATAAGATCTTTTAAATAGCTTCTAAGTTATTAAAACGTAAGCTGAAGTTTAGTTTACAGAAAATGATGTACACACCAATAGGATGTAATGGAATTTCACACACTAACATTTTATTGTAATATCGTCTTTTCCTCCTCATTACATCTCTATCCCTATTACTATCGTTCACTTATCATCCCCACCACCATCACCTGTTGCCTCCATCGTTTGTCGGTGCACATATAAACCATTCTCAAGAAGATATCACTGGCGGCGAAAAAGTAGGCACCATACAGAATCAAAAGCATAACTCTGACGTGCTAGTGCTAGAGAAAAAATTGAGAGGTTGTCGAGGGTTCGTTTGAAGTTGGGTTGCATCTTTTTAGTTTCATTAGCAAAGGGGGCGGAGAGATGGTTGCATAGGGTGGGGGATTGCTCAGGATCAAGCTTGTACGTGGTGGATTTTTTTTTTTATTTATTTATTTTATTTTTAGGGGGAGGGGAGGAAGAGATAGAGGCATTTACTTGAATTTGTGAAATAAAATGCTTATGTGTGAGATTTAGAGAGGTACTTATTTGAATTTGTCAAATAAAATGCTAGTTTGTAAGATTCTATTACGCGTGAATGCAAAGTGTTATGACCTAATCAGACCCGACCTTCTTATCTAAACGCAAATTAAGGCCTCAAGCAGTCTGGCTGAGTCATCGCACGATGGCAATGCCATCATAAACTGCATGTATATATATATATATATTATTTTTTCTTTCAATTTGATATAAAATAAGATTTTAGATTAATTATCTCTCCAAAGTCAATAGTCAACAGTCCACAATCCTTTGGTTTTAATATTGTGACTATCTAATCACTTAAGATCAATATTTAATATCATATGAAAACACCAACTAGCTTTCGCCCTTAATTTGGGGTTCACAAGTTGCCATTTTTTTCTAGATTATATGTAAGAAAGAATTGCACACTACAATCAATCAATGAGGAATTGGAAAATGGTTTCAGCATTCAAGTTGGTCTATATGGGGTCCAATGGTCGGAGAACGAGAAAGAAAAATATCAATGTAAGTACCACGGTTTATTATGCGAGAAAAAAATAAAAGAATCTGTACAACGTCAGTATAGCAATCTTTTTTTTTTTTTTTTCCCCAAAATATATCCATCCACATTCTCTCTCTCTCTCTCTCTCATGCCTTAGGATTTCAGGAATAAAGTGCTTACTACCCTGACCCAATAAGAGCCTAGAGCAACAAATGGCAATTATCTACTGCGTCGAATGATCAGTTCGGTCTGAATCGATTTTTTACATTGATCATTTTCAAATTGAAGCCAAACCATTAAAGGGAGATTTAATTTCGGGTTTTTTATTGGGTTGTTTAAACGAGCTCTTAACGGTAACTTATTGGGTTTGTAAAATAATACACTTAGGAAAAAAAAAAAAAAAAAAACATACCAAAGCCGAACTATTAAGCATCTGGTTCGGTGTTTCTAATCAGTTCAAGTTGGTCCGACGGGTTCAAGCTGGAATTTCCTAATGCCAACCCAAACCCAGCTTAGGGGGTGCCTTTGGAGTTGAAGAATCATAGCTTGTACAACCCAGCCAAACATGTTTTTCTACTCTGCAGTTGAACAGTAGTTAATACAGAACATTACTAGTCTGGTCTAGAGTCTTAAAAATTGGATCGGATCAGATCAGCAAGGCTGATCCCTTCTCTACCCGATTCAGCTCGGGCTGACTCTGTAGTTAAAAAACCCTAAATGCCTGGAATATATCGGTTTCTATGGTCAATCTGGCCTTCTTGTTTTTCAAATTTCAAATGGAAATGCAGTTCTTGGTCAAATTTTTATCCTCTCAAGTGTGTTACATTGCCCAGTGCACTTTAAAGTGCATCAGGGTGCACTTCACTTGTACATTGAATGTTTATCCTCCCAAGTGCAATGACCATCGTCTGATGCCCATCTAGCCCGAAAGGCACGAAGCATTGGTGAAGGTTCTCAGACCATAGTTAACACACACCCACAATAAAAAATGAATCCAATTGTGCAGTAAAAGGGGAAACAAATTTAAAAAGAGGACTTCCCCCCCTCCCCCCTCCCCAAAAATAAAAAAAATAAAAAAAATTCATCCAAATGAAGTCATCTTTAAATAAACACTCAGCCAAAGTCAATAGGACAACTAAGAAATTCATTCTGAAATTTTAAATTTATAACAAGGCCACATTCATGGTACAGACCTTCTAATTAGTCCATGTGAAAACTTCCTCTTAATTTATCCTCCAGGCCAGCATGAACTCATCACTTTATATAACAAGTCTTCAGAAGGATGACCAATTAAGTTAATCAAGTTATCCTTACCAGCCAAGATCGATAATCATGGCCAATAACCATCTTTTCTTCTTTCTTCTTCTATCTCTACATGCAATAGCTGCTTCTGCACAATCAGGTGAGCATTTCTAAGAGTGACTAGCTAGTTATCACCATTTCTAGCTTCCCAATTAACTCGATCCCATTCTTAATTAATTTCTTAATTGGTTTAATTATATATTAACTTGTTTTTTTTCTCATGTTTCTGCAACTTTTTGTAGTGTATGTAAGCATAGATTGTGGTAGTAGTAGCAGTAGTGCTTACAAGGACGATATCGGGATCACCTGGACTGGTGATGGCACCTACATCAACACAGGTGAGAACAAAGTGGTGCAAACTACTACTAATTCTATCTCTAAAGTGATGAGCACTCTTAGGGTTTTCTCAACTCGAAAGAAGAATTGTTACTCAATCCCCATCACAAAGGGAACAAAAGTTCTTGTTCGTGCAAGCTTTTACTATGGAAACTATGACAAGAAGTCGTCTCCTCCTAGCTTTGATGTACTATTGGATGGAAACCTTTGGTCAAGCGTGGACACTTCTATCAGTAGTGATGTGCTTTTTATTGAAGCCATATTAGTTGAAAGAAGTGATTCCATAAGCGTTTGCTTAGCCCAGACACAGCCCAATCAGTTTCCCTTCATTTCAGCACTTGAAGTCAGGAGTTTGGAATCTACAATGTATCCCTATTTTGACTCAAACTATGCTCTGCTCTTAAGAAGAAGGAACTCTTTTGGTGCAAATCAAACTGTAAGGTATATCAATTTTTTTCTTCGACCTCTCTCATTTTATGGTGTTTATAGGATCATGATCGTTCCATACAATCCTTTTGGTAGGTTCTCCTACCCAAGGTTCTAAAACTTGGGTTTCGATTAAGTTTTGACCAGCCAAAAAATGAGTTCGTCTCGGTTTAGATCAGATGTCAGTCGAAACCTGGGACTTTCACTAGGCTAACTCGAACTTTGGTTTCAAGGCAAGGCCCAGAAGTTGTTTTTTTGCTCTGATTCTTATTGTGTTGCCTATTTTTGACATTTTAAACTCAATCCATGCATTAGTTTCACATGAAGAACACTAAAAATATTGTTTGTGATTTTGATCCAAGTTTGATATTGTATATTGTTCTTGGACATGGTATTGAATAAGTTTTAATCGGAACATAACTCCTTCAATATAAATGAGATTTAAGCAAACTTGGATCTATTAAAAAATTTTGTTTTGATAGTTTTCCAACAAGTCCAAGATTTCTTAAATCTGATTTATATTGAAGTATTTTTTTGGACATCAAAACAAATGAATAATTTACCGCACTTTTGATTTTTAGTAATGTTTTACCATATTAAGATTTATGGAATTTTTAGATTTGAGAAAAACTCCAGTATTATAGAGTTGAAAATTGCATCTACCATCGAAAATCCAGTTTTTGTTCTTGAACTAGGGGGTTAATTTTTTTTCCTTTTGGAATTTGATTTTTTAATTATTTTTATTGGATTCAAATAGGGCGTATTTGCTTATTTATAAATAGTATCTCAAGTAAATGAAATTCATTTACTCAAATGATATTAGACATAACTAAGTGTCCGTCCTGGTTTCTAGCAGTTTCTAGCATAAATACCTGTCAGTCCTAGTTTCAAGCCAAGTTTCCCCTAATTTCGATGGGCATATATGTCGAAACCAATTGAAACCATCGAAACCCGATCGAATTTAGGAATTTTATAAAACCCCCCTTCAACTCGTCTTGGAAACCTACGAAACCGAGTTAACTCGGTGGTTTCGGTTGAGCTTTTCTTCCATGCTCCTACCATTTCGTCCTCCATAAAATTTTATTGCTACCCGAGTTGCAAGAACTTTACTACCCCGGCTCGCAGCCAAAGAAATGGTAATCTTGAAGGATATTTTAGAAAATGCAAAACCCTAGGCAAGGGTAGTTGTGAAACCGAAAGGAAAGCGTATTATTCCATTTCTTTGGCTACATCTATTAACATTAATTTAACGGTGATGGTGGGTTTTGAATTTATAGGTCCCCAGATGACATATATGATCGAATATGGGTTCCAGAAATTACTGGAAATGGGTTAATTCCTGTTACAAGTAGTGCCTCGACGATCAACACCACTGATACCCCAGACAACCCTCCAATTATTGTGCTTCAAAATGCAATAACTACAGCGGATACATCTATTTACATAGAGTTAGACACTAATCTTCCAAACCAAGAAGTCCCTGTGTACATGAACTTGTATTTCTCAGATGTGGATCAGCAAACCCAGCTACGATCCTTCAACATCGATGTCGATAGCATACCCAGCACCACTGACCCCGTAACTCCACAATACGCAGCACTTACAGAGGCGTCCCTCAACGGCTTCAATGCTTCTTCCAGTAATATATTTACTTTGGTGCCCACAATTGATTCTTTACTTCCTCCATTGATAAATGCAATGGAGGTCTTTGTAGTTGCTGGTCCACTCACAAATGGAACCAACACTGCTGATGGTACGTACGTAAGAACTACTTAATTACTCGATCATTAATGTGTGTTTTTTTTTGTTTAATATAACAATAATAAACATTTCTTGCTTGCTCGATGTTGTTGTTGTACTTGATTGATGCAGTGGAACAATTGAAATTGTTACAAATTCAATTCTCTGTGTTAGCTGGATGGAGCGGTGATCCTTGTCTTCCATCACCATATACCTGGGATTGGGTTAATTGCAGCTCTGATGACACGCCTCGCATTACAGCACTGTAAGTCCGATTTGGAGACTTGATGATATTTTTTGGGCACCCTCCATAACTCCTTAATGGCTAGCTAGTTTTTGAGGATGAGTACTACGGACCCAATTCCTCCTTAACACTATTGTATTGTATTCAACTTTTTTATATGTTTCTCTTTTCAAGAATACATGAATTATAATAGCTTATATATGGCTAGGGTTATAACAGGGTTGTCGGGTTGAGCTGGTCTTTTTAAAACCCCAGTCCAACATTGAGTCACCTTACTTAATTGGGTCCATAACCGATCCGGTCCTGACTCAGTGTCTGAAAAATCAAACCCTGACCCACTCTCAGGGCAGGGCAGGGTTGGGCTGACTAACCCTGATTGATCCTGACCATGGCCAAGGGGAAGGTAGATGCAAGGGTTGAGCCAGGTTGGGGAGAAGAGGAAGAAGAAGAAGAAGAAAAAATAAGGCAAAGAAAGAATTGAAGAACGAGAGTACATATAGTAAGCAGGTGGAGAAGGAAGAACCTGAAGAAAAAGATAGGGTTGGGCTGGGCCGAACTGGGCTTAGTCCAAAGCCTAAACCCTAACTCAGGTCCAGAAATTCTCGGCAGATATCTCAGACCATTCCGACTCGGACCAACTTGCACCCCTATTCATGGCTTCATCTGTTGACATAATTAAATATTATCTTGATTAATGTTTGAAATGAAATGCATGCAGGTATCTCAATGGCTATGGGCTCTCTGGAACACTTCCGGATTTTAGCTCCATGGATGCTCTTCAAACCATGTGAGTGGAATTATTTACTATTAATTACAACGCTAAATTCAAAAGTACATAAATTTTGATGAGTCTCAAAAAAAATATTTTAATAAATAAATAAATAAATTTATGTTCTTGATGAGCTAGCTAGGTTGTTAATTAATCTGATATTTTAATACCACTTTAATTGTTCATTATTAATGTTCTATTAACTCATCGTCTACAGAGATTTACACAACAACAGCTTCACGGGAGATATTCCTTCTTCCCTAGCCAATCTCCCCAACCTTGTAGATCTGTAAGTTTATTATTATTTCTTCCACCCCTCTAATTATGATGAAACACAATATTCCTCATCTCTCTCTGCCGCTGAATTGAAGGAACCTGGCGAATAATGAGCTCAGTGGAAGCGTACCTACCTCACTCTCCCAAAATAAGAAGTTAAAATTAAAGTAAGTGATCATTCGAAACTGATAATCTATTAATTACAAGTGTTTGATCGATGTAATATTCATTTGTTTATATGTTGCAGTGTCTCAGGCAACAAGATATTGTGCGCTACTGATACCAAATCCTACTGCCAGAGTTCTTCAAGCAGCTCTTCAGGGACTCCATCAGATAATTCGACAAATACTACAAGCAGTAGCAGCAAGAGTAGCAGCAGCAAGTTACCAATAATATTAGGAGTCACAATCCCTGCTTTCATCATTTTCATTGCCATCGTCGCATTCCTGGCTATCACTTCCCACAAGAGAAAAATTGCAGCCTTTGCAAAAACCAATGCAGGTTAGCCGTTAGCCACCCACCTTAATTTTAAGATGCTTGGTTATATATTGTTGTTATTTCAGGGCCGGGCTGACTTTGTCTAACCTAACCAAAGTTGTAGAAAAATAAATGGTTAATTTTACCTTTTTGTCCTTTTAAGATAACATAATATTTTTTTTTCATGACGGTAAATCCTATCATTTCACATAAGATAATGGTAGTTCATAATGATAAGCCACTTTCAATTTGTATTGAAAACCCTTTACATACTTAATTGCCTTAAATAACTTATGAAAATAAAATAAGGGGCAATCAAAAGAAAGCCAAAAATTGATTAACTGGTCCATTTCTAGGGAATAAAAATTGTTGATTTCTCTATTTCTTTTTTCTTATCTCCCTTAGTACTTGGTAGATAGGTAGGTAGGTGAAAATAAAAATATATTATTTGGTGCTACTCTGATTTCTAACATGTACATTTTGTTCTTTCTTATATGCCCTTATTATAGGACAAACAAATGGATCTAACAAGCCAAGTGTCCCACCACCACAAAGAGAAGTAATGCCTCCAGAATCCAAAGATGTAGAAAATGAACTTCCACATCATGATATGGAAGCAGAGCTCTCTGATTTAATGGATCAACATACATTTCAACATCAATACGATGGGAGAAGTCCAAATCCTCTATTGCACAAACCCTAGAGAATTAGGGAAAACCCTAATCACATTGTTGTCATTGTTGTTTTACATTCTTGTACTCCTAAAATCAAAAATACAAACTTTTGTTTTAGCCATGCATCCTCTATGAGATTGTCAAGTGTAACTACTTCATCTTATTCCTGTTTTTAATTGCTTTGGCAATCCACAGTGAACTGAATGAAAAAAAATATTTTAATTAATCTTAATGTGGGGAATGGTTTGTATTGGCAATTAATTTCAAATTAAGATAGTAAATTTAATCAAAATACTGTCCTATATGTGTTCATGAATCCCCCCGTACTATTTCATTTTCCCATGTATTGGTATCTATTAATTCTCTTGTAATCTTGGATTTTCAAAGCTCTTTATTTTGCCTATGGACTTTTTTATTTGGATAAAGTTTTCCTCCACCCATAGAGGACGGTTCACCCGCCATCGTAGTTCACAAATCTCTCCAAGGGTTTTTGTATGTTCCAAAATACCCTCTCGATACCTATTATCGCCCTACAGTGGAAGGAAACTCTATAAAGAAATAAAAAAAAAACAAGAGTAAGAGAAAAAATAAAAAATAAAAAACATGTAGAGAAAATTGTGCACCCCTTCTTGCTATTTTTCTCATCGTGGTTTAAAATAGATTTTTGGGGTAATTTTGGAAGTTTGTTTTTATTTTATTCTTGCTAACTAACTTTGAGGATTTAGTAAATGTTTTCACAATGGAAAGTAGTGGATGTAAAACAAATTTGAACCTATTTATCTTGTAATTTCCATTCTTATCTAGTAAGATCTAAAAAATTAGCCACAACAACCCACAGTCCTGACTCGATAAAAGCCCAGAACAACAAATGCCTATTAAGGATGTCAAATGATCGATTCGGTCTAATTTTGGCTGTTCGAAACTATTATTTACATTAACCATGTTCAAATTACTGGGTTTATAAAATAATACATAAAAGAAAACCCTTTTATCATTTTCCAAAATTTTATTGATTTCCTCGGGTTCGATTTCACTTTCGGCTTTGGTTGGGCCATTTCGTTCATCCAGTTGGTTTAGATTTGTAACGGGTTTTAGAAATTCAAACAAAAACCGAACTAATAAGCATTTGGTTTGGTGTTTCCAAAAATTTCAAGTCAATCTAATTCAGCACGGGCAGAATCTGTACAGAAAAACCCTAAATTCCTGGAAAGAGGCGATTTCGCCACACCTTGCTGCTGAGAGCGAAGGTGCAGTTGTACAATCCTAGTTTGGATTCGTTGCAGAAATGTCTTGAGCTTTGTTCCAGAGCTGAAGATTGTGATTAGAAGGTGAGGGATTTGAGATTTCGAAAAAGGTTTATACCCTCTCTTACGGTTTTGGGTTGATTTGAAAGAGAAGATGGGTGATGGGAGGATTTTTTCACCTACCACTTAAAATTGTTCATGCATAAATATTTTTCAAATGATTTCTCATTCTATACTCTATTATGTCTAATAGTTACCAAATAATTTTTTATTTTTGATCAAAATGGTTTTTAGTAATGATTTTTTTTTTTTAAATAAGCCAAAATAAAAATGAAAATGAAAATTGTACCAAAAAGGCCCTAAAGTAAAATTTACTGATTATAGAACTTTCATTTTCCTTCCTTTTAGTTGCAACCAGACCAAGCCTTCAGGTTGACTTGGATTTCCAAGGGCTTGGGCTCATGGTTTTTTTTTTTTTTTTCTTTTTGGGATGAAGGAGACAGATATTAACCAAGACTAAAAGGGATACATATGTTTGTACATATAAGGGGAGGTGTCACACCACTTAAAAGTTATATTAATAAAGGTCCCTGTCATTTCAGCAACCTCTTAAAAGCTAGTTATAACGTTCCATGGGACTGGGGTTAGAGACCTAAGGCTAAACAGGTCATAGAGTTTCTTGTTGCAACACCATATCTCGTTTAAAATGATATTTTCTTCGGTTACTCTCTTCCACCCTTGGACGATATCACACAGCTCTGCTTCCATTTCATCTTGAAATGTCAGTCGACCTGTATCTGTTATAACTCTTTGGCCATTAATCAAAGGGGAAAATGTCCAGCTGGCTATTCTAAGTTCGGGATCAAAAACTCCTACGACCAGTAAACCAGATAATTCCATAGTGATGTTAGTTAATATGGAAGTAAGAGGTGGAAGTGGTGTGTGTTGTGGTGAGAGTATAGATGAGTCAGATGATGGTGGAGTTAATTGCATATCAAAAATCCATCTAAACACATTATGCATGACCAATAATGAGTTAGCTTTAAAATCGTACATTATAATTTTGTTTCTTACAAACCAGATATAATAATATGTTATAATAAAAACTGAGAAAAATCAACGGAGGGAATCTTTGTACATGGCTCTCGAGCCAATGAAGGACGCACACAAACAGGTGAGAGATGGAGCAGTAAGGTGCTCGGTTCTTAATCCAAGCGGGTCAGAAGTCCAAATTCGCTTAGTCCAATCACAAGATAGAAAAAGATGCCAAATTGATTCATTGTTAGAGTCACAGAAAACACATGAAGGCTCGACGAGCATCCATTTCGAAAGAGACTCTGACAAGCAGTATTGCATTTAAGACACGCCAAAAGAAGATTTTAAATCAAGGATGTAAATTCAGTTTCCAAAAAAATCTCTACCATTGGATAATCATGGGATTAGTCAAGTTAGTTATTGTTATTTGTTTTGCAGTAAATTTGATAGATAATTTGTCATTTTTTGAAATAAAACATGTCCACAGATCCTCAAGATCGGATATATAAATTCGAAAAATATTTGTATCAGAAGGAAAAACAAAGCACGATTGTAAAAGAGGTCTATTTTAATTTGTGTCAAGCATACATTCATTAACCGGGCTTGGGCTCATGTTGTTGCCTCATCTAGCCCGATGAAGAAAAAAAAAAAATCCAAGTGAAGTCTTTTTTTAAATAAAGAATAAGTCAATAGGACACCTAAGAAACGTACTCATTCTGAAATTATTATATTTGCAACAAGGCCACAATTAATCATGATATAGATCTTCTTAGTTTCCTCTTAATTTATCCGGAAATTTACAGGCCAGCTTGAACTTATCACTATCTATAACAAGTCTTCAGAAGGATGACCAATTAAGTTAATTAATCAAGTTATCGTTACCAGCTAGCCAAGATAATCATCATCATGCTTCTTAAAAAAATATATATATATGTTCTTGATGACCTAGGTAGGTTGTTAATTAATCTGATATTTTAATACCACTTTAATTGTTCATTATTAATGTATGTTCCAACTCATCGTCTACAGAGATTTACACAACAACAGCTTAACGGGAGATATTCCTTCTTCCCTAGCCGATCTCCCCAACCTTCAAGATTTGTAAGTTTATTTACTATTACAATACTAATGTCTAGCTAATATACCTAATTTAATCATCTCTCTCTCTTTTCTGAAGGAACCTGGCAAATAATGACCTCTGTGACCCAAAATAATAAGTTAAAATTAAAGTAGTGATTCGAAACTGAAAATCTATTTCATTCTACCATCATCGATCTCATTGGTCTTTGACTCTGAGATCATTAATTAATTTGAAGTACTTAATTGATGTAATATTCATTTGTTTATAGGGCTGATGTTCTATGTGCAGCAGCACAGGCTGTGCCCAGACACATGGGCCTATCATTCTGGGGGGCAGGGTGATCATTTTGCCCCCCCCCATGTGTTTAGGCGCAGCCTGTGCCCCTAGCACAGAAAACATTTGGCCTTATTTATATGTCCATATATCTGTGTGTGTGTGTGTGTTGCAGTGTCTCAAGTAACAAGAAATTGTGCGCTACTAATAGCAAATGGTGCCAGAGTAGCAGCAAGTTAGCAATAATACTAGGAGTCACAATCCCTGCTTTCATTATTTTCATAGCCATCGTCGCATTTCTGGCTATCAGACACCACAACACAAAAACGAATGCAGGTTAGCCAGCCACCTTAATTTTAAGATGCATGCATGGTTAGATTGTTTGGATTCATAGTAGCTCTGCAACCAGGCCAGTCTGGGCCAAGCCTAATTCTAGTTAGGTTCGCTGTTTTCAGCCCAAGCCTAACTTTGTTGCGCTCAGCCCAATCTGGTCCTGTCTTGATTGATGACTATAATTGAACAGGGTTGTGTCGGGTTGACCTTGATTGACCGTGGCACTCCTTATTTATTTTTGTTATTTCAAGGCTGTGCTGGCTCTGTCTATCCTAACCAAAGTTGTTGAAAAATAAATAGTTAACTTTATTTTTTTACCCTTTTTAAGATAACATAACTTTTTTTTTTTAAGGGTAAATCCTATCATTTCACATTTTCACATAAGACAATGGTAGTTCATAATGATAAGTCACGTACTTTCAACTTGTATTGAAATTTGAAAATCCATTATATCCTCTCTTTTTTTTGGGTAAAAACTTTTTATATCCTTAATTGCCTTAAATAACTTATGAAAATAAAATAAGAGGCAATCAAAAGAAAGGCAAAATTTGGTTAATTGTTTACTAAAAAGATAACTTGGTCCATTTCTAAATTTTTTTTATTTCTCTATATCTGTTTTTCTTCTCTCCCTTGGTAAATAGGTGGGGAAAAAAAATTACCATTTGGTGCTACTCTGATTTCTAACATGTAGATTCGTTCTTTCTTGTGTGCCTTTATAGGACAAACAAATGGATCTAACAAGCCAAGTGTCCCGAGATCAACATGCACTTCAACATCAATACGATGGGAGAAGTCCAAATCCTCTATTACACAAACCCTAGAGATTTTGGGAAAACCCTAATCACATTGTTGTCATTGTTGTTTTACATTCTTGTACTACTAAAATCAAAAATATAAATTTGTGTTTTAGCCATGCATCCTCTATGAGATTGTCGAGTATAACTACTTCATCTCATCCCTGTTTTTAATTGTTTTGGCAATCCACAGTGAACTGAATGAAAAAAGAATTAATTAATCATAATGTGGGGAATGGTTTATATTGACAGTTAATTTCAAATTAAGATAATAAATTTAATCAAAATACCGTCCTATATATGTTCATGAATCCTCCTGTACTATTTCATTTTTCCATGTATTGGTATGTATTTAATTCTCTTATAATCTTGGATTTTCAAAGCTCTCTATTTTGCTATGGACTTTTTTATTTAGACAAAGTTTTCCTCCACCCATGGAGGACGGTTCACCTGCCATCTTAGAGTTCACAAACCCTTCCTAGGGTTTCTGTATGTTCCAAAATACCCTCCTGATACCTATTCCCGCCCTATACTGGAAGGAAACTCTGTCAAAAAAAAAAAAAAACAAGAGTAAGGGAAACAATAAAAAATTTAAAAAGGTAGAGAAAATTGTGCGACCCTTCTTACTATTTTCCTCGCCGTGGTTTAAAATAGATTTTTGGGGCAATTTTGAAAGTTTGTTTTTATTTTATTCTTGCGTGGCATGAGTACTAATCAACTTTGAGGATTTAGTAAATGTTTTCAAAATAGAAAGTAATGGATGTAAAACAAATTTGAAGCCTACATATCTTGTAATTTCCGTTCTTATCTACTAGATCTAAGAAATTGGCCACAACAACCCACAACCCTGACTCCATAAAAACCCAAAGGAACAAATGCCAATTTGGGGTGTCAAATGAACGATTGGGTCTAATTTTTGGCTGGTTCGAATCTATCATTTACATTAACCATGTTCAAAATAAAGCCAAACCATTAAGATGAGATTCGGTTTCAGGTATGTCACTGGGTTTGTAAAATAATACATAAAAGAAAACCCTTTTATCATTTCCAAAATTATATTGACTTCCTTGGGTTTGGTTTGGCTTTCGGCTTCAATTGGGCCATTTCGTTCATCCACCAGTTGGTTTCGATTTCTAATGGGTTTTTAAAAGCCCAAACCAAAGCCGAACTATTAAGCATTTGGTTTAGTGTTTCTATTCAGTTCAAATCGGTCCATATGAAAAGACAACTATGCCTCCTTGTTTGTTTTGAGGAGGAAAGATATAGAATAGACAAATGGGGGGAGTGCTGGCATAGGCAACACTCCTGGACAAAAAATTACTTCCCCCTGAAACAAAAATGTCTCTTATGCAATAGAATAGAGGAACCCCATACATCATATCTCAAACGTACTCTTCTCAATCATTGGAATTGTAATTTATCATTTTTTTAATCTAATTTAATATAAATTATACAATAGTTGTTGATGGTTTTTAAGCGAATCTTTATCCACTCCATTTCCTGCGTGCTCCATGTCCTGCTCGCTCCATTTCCTCAAGTTCCTCTAATAGAAGGGGATAAACCCCATCGAGACAGTGTGTTTGGACAAGGATAGGGTGGTCATTTTCAATCCTTCTATTAGTTAACTCTCCAAAGTCAAAGTCAACACTCAATTTTAATATTTTGACCACATCTTATCAGCTGGCTGGGGAAAGGTCACCACTACCTAATTGCTGGAGAATACTATAATATTTTCCTTGAACTAGGAAAACTTTAAAACTAGTTTTCCCTGGTGGGGGTCCACATGAAGCCATTCGGAAGCAAAAGCAAACGGTTGATTTATTTTTTGGTAAAAGATTCTCTGGACCCCGTTGGATGGATGTAAAGAAGATATTAGTAATGTAGAGAAGATTTATGAAGAATTTTTAGACTGGTTGCGGAATTATGGATCTTTTTGGAAACGGCAGCCAAGTGCTCTGTAGACTATAAGGCTATCCATCATTGGATGAAAATTCAGAGTTAAATTTATAGATTTAGGAATATTAATTTCTTATTTTATTTTTCTATATTAGTTCATTCAACGTTTTAGTTCGATTTCCTTTTAAGATAATTTTGAATAAAATAAAGACATCTTAAAATTTATGAATCAAATCAGTTTCTTTGTTCTTCTTCCTCATTGGAATTAAAGTTTTTCTTTCCTTTACTTTGAGGATTCAAGGTCATGAGTGCTAGAACTTCTTTGACTGTCTCTCTCCTCCTCACATAAAATGATCTTGCTGTCCTTCAATAAATGATGTTGTATGTTTTGTCATATTCTTTGCATCATTGGTGTGATCCTCTATGCTGCTTGCTCAAAAATAAAACCTCCTTTAATTTTTTCTCTATAATATTTTCTTTTGTTTTCTAAAACAATCCTACTGTACTATTATCTGCTTTAAAATATGAACCAACTTACTTCCATAAAAAAAATTCCAAACCAAGTCTACTAAGTCTTCTATAATGAAACAACCATTCAAAGTCAATAGGGCAACTAAGAAATAATTCCTTCTGAAATTTTATATTTGCAACAAGTCCACTTACTAGAGATCTTAATTCTTGTGAAAAATCAATTCCTCCTTGTCCGGAAATTTCCAGGCCTTGATGAACTCTCACCATAAAAAGGCTTCAGAAGGTTGAAATCAATCAAGTTATCCTTAATTATGTGCTCCCATGAAATCATCCTCTTCCATTCTCCATTATTTCTAAAGATTTAAACTACCAGCCAAGATCATGGCCAATAACCATCTTTTTTTCCTTCTTCTATCTCTACATGCAATAGCTGCTTCTGCTCAATCAGGTTAACATTCCTTTTTCTATCTCTTCTTTTGGTTTATTGACTTAGCTTTTTTTTCTTATCACTCACATATATAGTTAATTTTCCTTAATTTGTTCCTGCAACTTTTAGTGTTTGTAAGCATAGATTGTGGTAACAGTAGCAATAGTGTCTACACCGACAAGATCGGAATCGCGTGGAGTGGCGACGATCTCTACATCCACACAGGTGAGAACAAAGTGGTGCGAAAGCCTAATTCTGTCTCTCAAGTCCTGAGAACTCTTAGAGTTTTCTCAACTCGCAAGAAGAACTGTTACTCAATCCCCTTTTCAAAGGGGACACAAGCTCTTGTTCGTGCTAGCTTTTATTATGGTAACTATGACAAGAAGAGATTTCCCCCTTCCTTTGATATACAATTGGATGGTAACCAATGGTCAACAGTGTACACTTCAAGAAAAAATTTGGTTTCTGTGGAAGCCATATATGTTGTAAGGAGGGACAACATAAGTGTTTGCTTAGCACAGACACAGCCCAATCAGTTTCCCTTTATATCATCACTTGAAGTGAGGAGTTTGGATCCTTCAATGTATGATAAAGTTGACTCCAACTATGCTATGTTCTTAGCAAGAAGGACTGCTTTTGGTACAAATCAAAGCATAAGGTACATCATTTTTTTTTATTTTTTATCTTCCCTCTTCATTTTATGGGTTCATGAGATCATCTCATTTAAAAAAATTGGGATGATTCTGGGATCTGATTTTGAAACCGATTAATAAATAGGGGGATGGGACAGATCTCGGACAGATTTCCCAACAATTGCAAAATCAAAAGACCAATAAAGAATCGACTGGAACTAGATCATATATAAGCCTAGTTTTAAGGGTTATGTTGTTATGGAAGATATTTATCCAAATGATTTGGGATTTGAATTTTTTTGGTTGAAGATATTTGGGATTGGTGTTGGTGATTAGGAAGTGTGGAATTCCAAACTTATATTTTTATGTTTAGGAAATGAAGATTTTCTCTTTTAAGTATTTGATGATAGACATTTGATTATTTGTATGCTTAGAAATATATATTCGATTATTTGCATATTAATCAAAGTATTTTGGAAATTTAGACGTTGAAGCAAGGATTAAGTTTTTCTTTGGCCACGGTGAATGGGAATCCATTCATTGTGGGGCTTCAGATGCATGCAAGAGGGTATCAAAAAGGTGTTTTGGGTTTATGAACTCTAGGATGGTGTGGTGAGCCTTCACCTGGTGGTGAACAGAAACTTTCTCCTTGTAGCAATGTTAAGAAACATTCAAGATTTTTTCTATTTTTGGGTAGAAAACATTCAAGAATTGGAACCGAACATTCATGTCAATAAACGAGATCAGATTCCAATTTTGAAACCGTTTAATAAATGGGGTGGTTCTAGGATTGACCCCTTCGGACTAAAACCCATTAGGATAACTCTTCCTAGGGGCGCTGTTCTCTGCACCGCAGCGCAGCCTGCGTTTAAGCACATGGGGATGGGTGCAATGACCATCCTACCCCCCTGCACAGGCTGCCCATGTGCCTGGGCACAGGCTGAGCTGCAGCATAGAGGACATTCTCCCCTCTTCCCATTACCCATAACTGTCTCATGACATCCCTATGTAAGAGAAAGAGAGAAATATATCCTTGAATCTTATTCTAATTAAGGACATCCATTAATGGTTTTGGCAGGTACCCCGCTGATGGATATGATCGAATATGGGTTGCAGAACCAGGAAGTGGCAATGGAATAATTTCAGTTGCAAGTAATGCCCAGCAGATCAGTACCTATAATTGCCTGGACTACCCACCATCACATGTTGTACAAAATGCAATAACTACAGAGAATACGTCAATCCCCATTATCTTAGACACCAATTTTCTTCCACCAAAGGATGTCCCTGTCTACGCTAACTTCTATTTCTCAGATGTTTTTCCGCTAGATACAGCAACCCAGAAACGATCGTTCAACATCGATGTAGATGATGCACCCTTCACCACTACTCCCATTGTTCCACCATTTGGAAATGTTACAGAATTTTACACCGTCAATGCCACTGTTTCGTCCAAAAATAAAGTTTCTTTGGTCTCAACATCTGATTCGAAATTTCCTCCATTGATAAATGCAATGGAGGTCTTTATAATTAGTGGTCCACTCACTAATGGAACCAATAATGATGATGGTAGGTAGGTCTTTGAGCCTTTTATTTCGACCTATCTTCAACATTAGGAATAACTCTTTGTGTTTAATAATTCTTGTTTCTTGTGGTACTTTATGCAAACACTTGCAGTGCAACAATTGAGTTTATTACAAACCCAATTTGGTTTGCTAGCAGAATGGAGCGGCGATCCTTGCCTTCCAGCACCATTTACCTGGGACTGGGTTGCTTGCAACTCCGATGCCACGCCTCGCATTACAGCTCTGTAAATCCCCTTCTCCAAGAGAGAGAGAGAGATTTTAAGAAATTAATGTCTTTATTTGTAGACATAAAAATATTGACTTTAAATGTTTTTGAAATGATCTGTAGGTATCTAAGTGGATTTGGGCTCTCTGGAACACTTCCGGACTTTAGCTCCATGGTTGCTCTTCAAACTATGTGAGTGGGAATTAACTATTGGAAATTAAACTTCAAAAGTACATTCTGATGAGTCTATGTTCTTGATTATTGTTGACAGAGATTTACACAACAACAGTTTAACAGGAGAAATTCCTGCTTTCCTAGGCGATCTCCCCAACCTTCAACTACTGTACGTTTATTTCTTCAACACCCCCCCCCCCCCCACCCCCACCCCCACCCCCAACCCCAATTCTCTTATGAAATGAAACACATTAATGTCCAACATAGCAGCATGTGGGCCTTAGTGCAATGGTAAAGGTTGTTCTATTACGATCAAGTGATCACGAGTTTAAATGTGGAAACAACCTCTTTGCGAAAGCATTGAATAAGACTACGTACATTATGACCCTCTTGACGAGACCCTCGTGCATTTATTTTGCTCTTTTTTTTTTTATACTTTACTAATAGCTGTCTATGTCTCTCTCTTTTGAAGGAACTTGGCAGATAATAACTTTAGTGGAACCGTACCTATGTCACTATCCCAAAATAAGAAGTTAAAATTAGAGTAAGTGGTTCGAAACTTGGATCTATTTAATTCCACCCACCACCATTACCTTTGATCTCTAATGATATTATTAGAAGTACTTACTACATGTAATATTTATTTGTTTCTATACCTAATATCTCTATGTTGCAGTGTTTCCGGCAACCGGAAATTGTGCACCTCATGCGAGAGTTCAGTGCCTTCAAGCAGCGACAAGAAGAGCAACAAGTTACCAATAATTCTAGGAGTCACAATCCCTGTTTTCATTGTTTCATTGGTGATTGTCGGATTTGTGGCTATCGCGTACCATAGGCGAAAAACTGCAGTCTACGCCACAACAATGAATGCAGGTTGGCCAATATGATTTTAAAGCTGCGTTTGGTATGCATTCTAGGTTAATTTTATGATCTCGAATCGTTCAAAAATGCGAAAGTGCCCTAGAATGCATAAGATTCCTGCTCATCCCAACCCTAAATCAGCCCAGGCCCAACCTTGCCGTGCTTCGCTCAGCTTTATTTGGGTTGGGTTGAGCCGTTGAGGTGGGTGGGTCCTGGTTGACCTTGGAAGGTTGTAAGCCATGTTTTTGTTATTTCTAGGGTGACTTGGCCTGGCTTACCCCTTTTTTTTTAATGTATAATATAAGGGAAAAAGAAGGCTCTCAAGTTGTGTGATGCCTACGCCCAAACATAGGAAGGCCGAAATGATTGCCCCAACCCTTGTCAAATGAAAAATCCCACCTTGTTGGAGGTACTACGCCCTCTCATTGCACCCCACCCCCATGCAGAGGTCACATAGTCTGGCAACGATCCTTATCCCATAATATAATTATGTATAATTATATATTATATATTTTTAATATGGAAAAGGCTCTATGAGCCTAAGGCCTACGTACACAGCGTCTCCTCACATA